>NC_045550.1:15937802-16107802 GCF_009769535.1 Thamnophis elegans
CCCTCCTGGCACAGGTGACACATCTCTGAGATGTGGCCAGACGATGGAGGCAGCTAAAGCCACATCAAAGCTTTCCTTGATTTTTTTTAAAGAAATCATTAAAACAATGCATTTAGATCAGCAGAGAGAGAGTCCAATGTGAAGGTCAGGAAAGCTAAAATAACAGTCTATAATAATTAATAGAGTTGTCTAATTCATAGTGTATAGGTTAAGAGAAATGGCAAAAATTAAAATATTGGGGAGAGAAATCCAAGCAGAGACGGGATGAAGGAAGAGAAGAAAGAAATACACATTTTATAATATTTTATAATATAATTTAATCTCAATAGAAGAAATTAAGGCAGTGTACCCTGGGGAATTTTAAAACAAAGAAATAATTTAACAAATTATTTAATAAATAACTTCAAACAAAACAGTACCTCATAATAACTGAATGTATCATAATATTATGTCATAAGTATGTTAAATATTTTACTCATTTGTAGGAAGAGTTTACATTTTTAATATTTTAATGCAAATTTACTTTATGTAATATCTACTGTAAAATGAACCTCAACTTATGCAAGTGAAAAATCTAAACTGCATAAACAATGCTAGACTTTTTTTTCAATAAGACAACAAATTTCAAAAACATCACTACCCTTAAAGTGAAATGTAAGTGAATTGCAGATAACACCTATGCTCAGTACAAAATGCTTGCAATGATTAAACATTGTCAGTTCAACTACATGAATATCACTAAAGTGTTTAAAACTGAGAATTATTTCTGAAATATTTTAATATATTAACATTAAGTTATAAATATCATTACAAGGATGTAGTAAAAACTGACAAAAGCAAATTTATAAAATATTCAAAAGGAATCTTAGCTTTCCTGTTAGCAATCATCTACCCTGTTTTTCTAAACAAGAGCACAGAAGAATCTCACATTTTGTTCTTCGATATTGCTGTTTCATTTAATTCCACTTTATAACTGGATTATTAATAGTAATATCATTATTACATTCAAACTTAAACTACTGTATGTTTATTAGAGAACAGATTTTATGTACAGTCATAAAGCTATGGACTTCATCAGCAGTGGGTATTTTCAATTCCTTTTCTAACGGCACCAAATCTATTCTCCCGCACTATTCTTAATCTTTTGCATAAGAAATAGTGCGAAGTTATTCCGGCTGCTTTTTAGCTTCTAAAGAGCTTCACTATCAATCTAGATGAAGAAGTTTTGCAAAACGACAGGGCTACATCTAGATATTTAAAAACTCCACATGGACTGTATTCAAAACGTAATTTCAGAGGGTTGAAAAAAAATCAAGCAATGTAGCCTCTACAAATTCTGTATACAGTATGGCATGTGTTTGAAGGAAGCCTAATAATAAAAGAAAAATGAGACATTTTATTAATAGCAATATGAAAAAGTACACAATTGCTTTTATGATAATACCTCCTTAGGAGCGTTGTAATTTAGAATGCCTATGTCTAATTATTTGATTAACTTAGAACATCACTGCACTAGCCATTCTTTGGACTTTAATGTACATTTTACTCTGTGTACAAAAAAAGTATCTTTACAGCTTATCCTTGAGCCAAAAACATAATTAAAAATTGCAGCAGTGAAACTTCTGCTCTTTAATTTTGACTTGAAATCCCCTTTTCAGCTATAGACTTCTTATGATTCCTAAAATGTTTCTCTATTAAAAATGTAAAAGATTATATATTAAGCAAACAGGATAAAATTCAACCCATGCAACATATTTAGTAGACCTTTAAAAATTAAATAATTAAGGTTGCATTTTACTGGAATTCCTGAAAAATTAGTCTGTTTTGCTAAGTCTCTTCATATATGTTTAATTGAGTATACACTATGAGTATTATCATCAATATTTAATTGTTAAAAATAATCTCCAACTGTTTAGTCCAATATATTCTGGAAACAAGTCAGCAATTAAGGTTTACCAACTTAAATACATTTGTGTCCTCAAATTCTTCAACTTTATTTTTTTTTATTTACAAGCATCCAATATTTATATGAAGAGTTAAGAATGTATTTAATATACAATATAATGTGTGTGTGTGTGTGTGTGTGTGTGTGTGTGTGTGTGAATTATATTGATATAGAATTTATAAATTGACTGAATAAAACATGAAATTCCCAATCTTGTTTATTGTGGTTTTAAAGAAAATAACTCTTTGGGTTACTACATTATTTTGGTTGGAAAACTATATTACTCACTCAGACCTGTTCTAATTTGAAATAAAGCTTAAATGTATGATGAGGAACTATTTGCTTTCCTATCAGCATCGCCTTCCTTCCTTTCTATTTTATATTTGACTCTCCTTTGTGCTTGTTATTACCATTAAAACTGAATTCTACGTTTTTAGTATAAGTCTGTACTTTGATTACATTATTCTGTATAAATAAGCATAGATGATGATGATGCTAATTAATAAGGATAGAGCTGAAGAAACTGTTTACTCAGTTGCCTTTTTATAACAGTAGTTTTCAAAAATTAATAAAATGATAATTACTATCTATAATTCACATCGATGCAGGAAATTCAAACTATTTGATTGATGAAAAAAATCTTGATTTATTAAGGAAATCTAATAATTTTTTTTGTATTTGGTTATTCTCGAGTTTTTCTCAATGAACAAGCATCATTCCCTCTCTGTCTCACCTTTTTGAAAAACATGCAGTTTATTACAGAGGTCATCCACCAAATACCACAAGAATAAACAAGCACAGTTTGTTGTTCTGTCTCTCTTTGCCAAGAACTGAAAGATGTTATTATGCCACTATCTCAAAAAACTGGTTCCCTAGCAACTTCTACTATACCAAATTCTAGGAATAAGAATTTTATTTAAACTCTTTGTCTTCATACACACACAGACACACACACACACACACACACGGAGGGAGCGAGAGAGAGAGGGAGGGAGGGAGGGAGGGAGAATTGTGTAAGCAAAAAATAAAACCAAGGACAAATCTAAAAAAAGAAAAGTACTCTAGAAAATGTCAAGAAATAATCATTTGATGATTGATATTACTTTTGAAGTACTGTTATCTCTTCTGGTCATTTCCTAGAATGAAAAAGGACTCTAATTTGCATTCACTACAGCATATGCACAAATAAATAATAAATATAGGAAGCACAACTGAGCATACATCTACAGTTCAGTATACGTGCATGCAATATTTCATATTGTTTGTATGCCAATAGATCTACACAATGAGGTATTCCTTGTACCTTTCAAGCAGAGGGTTTTTTCCACCTACTGTTACAGTACCTTCTGTTGTGCAGATATCATTACAGGATCTGATTTCAACATGGTGTTCAAACACATATCAAATACTAGCATTTTTTGTTTTCTTTTACAGATACTTTAAATTATCTTTTTTCTTAGTGCTATTAAAGAATTGTAATTTTAAAAGTATGACCTAGGGATTCTGATGAAATGTATGATTATTAAAGAAAAGAGTCACATAGTGCTAGAATATTTTTAGAGAGATATTGATATAGATAAATATAGATATATAGATATATATTGCATGCCTTCTGCAGATTTCTCTGCAAGTGACCAAAAAGATTTATTCAGATATGAAAAGCTAGCTTTAAAGAAAAAGCTAGGCAACAAAATACTCACCTCTTCACGTAATTTTATCAACTGCAACATGAATGCACAGAAAAAGATAAAAAGGAAAGAAATGGCAGGAAAGAAAGATCAGTTGTGTGACAGGATACAGAATTAACATTGACAATTTATCTGTTTACATGTTTAGCATTTAAAAATCACAGACAAACACATTAAAAGACCCTAAACATAGACTACATGCAGAGTTTTTTGAACAAATAAAGATCACTTTCGCACACTGTCACATTAAACAAAGAGAATAGTGTGAAATTCTCTTTTAAACCACATCTAAGACACTATCATGAAATAAAGGGGAATGACTTCATAGAAGTCTATAATACAAAAAGGAGAAAACAAGTTTACTATTCCTCTCTTCTAAGATAGTACAGCTGAAGTGATTTTGTATATACAAGATTTCTACATTTTTTTATTTTGTTAGTACTGACATCTGCCTTTTTATGTCTCTCTATACATCTATCTTACTAAATCAGCTAGAATAACTATAACTGATGGCTATAGAAATGCCAGCTTATGTGCAATTTTAAACTGTACTATTTTTAATCCAAATTTACTTAGTCTACACTATTTAATATTGTAGAGTATTACTATGTATTCAAATAATATAAATAACTGAGGAACACTGTTTTAGTAGACATTTTGACTACACTATTCTTCATGCTTTTGAAGAGAATTTACTTCAAAAAGTTATTATATTTCACTATTCTGCTCTTTCAAAAGTTGTATTCTAATTAACTAAGCAAAAGGTGAATCCCTTCAATTGATTTTGTCAACTATACTGCATAATAACCTTCAGTTAAAATAGTATTTTAAATACTATTGTAATTGTGCTGAGGTATAAATACACTCAGTCTATTTGCAACACAGACATAAATTTTTAGTTATGATGGAAGGGAAAAAGTTTCTTTATTGAGAATATGTTATTTTATAACTGAGAAGGTTTCTTCTTCAACTGGCCATTACCAATGTATTCATACATATGAAAAATAATTTTGAATTAGGGTGTAAATTTAGGAAGAACATTTTCCTACATACACACATGCACCCACAAACACACAGAGAGACAGAGAGATATATAAAAATGACTGAAATGATTCCTTATGCTCACATTGTTGATCTAGAATTTAAACATTTATAATGCCAAGCAAATGAAAATGAAGACATTATTTTAATTTTTAAGAAGAGTGCTGCATTCAATAGCTCTAGTTTTCTAAAGAGAAAAAATGAATGAAAAAGCATGTTTTCTAATCCAGCCCCACCTGTTCTTAAATTAAAAGCACTCTGCAATCACTCTTTGGTTCGCTCTCTTGCTTCTTCCTCACTTTGCTTCTCCCAAAAGATAAACATTCGGTTCCCCAAAAAGATGGTTTGCAAGTTTACTGCATCACTATGCTCGCCCCCATCCACTTTTGTAGGTCACCATTCATGTAATGGCTATGATAGTTTAAGGGGCAAAGTTTAAAACTACTATTCTGCAATAGAAACCATTTGGGGCATGACACTTTGCCATAGTGAATGAAAGTTTTAAAATGCTCCACATTTGTTTTTTCAATAGGTGTCAAAAAGAGAGAGAAAGAGCGAAAGAGAGTTCTATCTTGTTTGTGCTGCATGGCTGAATTTAAGCTCTGCGTAGGATTTACAGCTAAGCTAAATAATGGGTGGTTTTCTTTTTTTAAATGATGTCTGAAAGATATTCATTCAAATTAACAAAAGATTTTTCCCTCATTTAACAATTATGACACTTGATGACTTACTACTACTTCTCTTTTTAAAAGCAGTATCCTAACCCTGCCAAACTTAATCAGAAAGCATAAATATGTGTGCAGACACAATTTCAGGTTATAATAATCAGCATATTTTTGAAACAAAGATTCTTCTCTTTTACTTCCCCTCCTCCACTTGATACAAGCGGTAATCTGTTTCTTTGTAGACAAAAAAAAATCTGGTTTACGCTGGTTTGAACCAGTGGAATCTCTTGTGACTAAGCCTTCTCCTCTGAGTAGAATCAAAACTGCATCACGGAGAGTGCATGGGTCTGTGAGGCAGATCATGTGACATGGAGAACCACGGAATTTCCCTCCCAAGAAGCTGATAACGGCAGTGCCGTCTCTGCCCACATACAGATAACGAATAAATGCTGAACTCTATTAAACGCCCTTTACACATTATCATGGGTCGAACACACAATTTTCTGAACTTATGAGACAGTCTATTTATTTTGCTATATACTCTCGGTATGTAACAGATTTGTGACTGGTAATGATCTGCTCTGTCAGACTATATGAAGTGATACTGACCTTCCTTAGATCTTGGGGAATTAAGTTGACCCATTTCTCTTTTCCTATCTGAAGAATTTTAGAGTTTTGATACACTATATGCATAGGCAATCCAAGTCTTTATCAGAATTAGGATATCAAAAATTAGGCAGCCATATAATCACAAAATATTTCCTCTAGGTAAGAGCTGCTTTGTTGTACTGTATTTATCAACTTACGCACTTACACTGCAATTAGTAAACTATTATTTAAAAATGTCTCTATCTTAAGAGGTCTAGTTATATAGAAATTTTTTCTGCCATTCAATTGTGTCCAATTCTCAAAGTCTACCTGTATAAGTCCCTGTAGTTTTCCTCGGCAAGGTTTTCAGATGTGGTTTGCCATTGCATATTTCTAGAGCTGCGAAAAAGTGACCGGCACAAGGTAACTTACCTGGCTTCATGCCCTAGGTGGGAGAAGAGGTCACAGTTTCCCAGTTTCTTCCCTGATGCCTTAACCACTACAGCAAACTGGCTCGCTATATGGAAATACTACTTCCATTATTTTATTAATGAAATTATAATTTCATATACTTTGGAAACAAGTTAACAATCTAGCATGCTATTTATTAACTATGTAATTAGTGTCCTTATCAAATAAATAAAATATTAAATAAGACTATAAACTGATAATGTATTCTATTTTTCTGCACTGCTATATTTCAATCTTTCAAGAGAATTGGTGATATAATCAGATTAACTTAAGACATTCCAAAGTATTGCTTAAACATTGTTACACAAAGATATATAACCCACTGAGAAAGAAGATATATATAATTTTGAATAAATAACTAATATTATTATGGGAAGAAAATAACAAAAACACTTATATATTCTGTTTCCATATTTTAAAATGTGTTTCATTGATTATAATGGACAAAAGGCAAGATACACTTAGAAACAAAAAATATGCAGTTCACTGAACTCAGTATAATTTATCCAAATTTCTACTTTAAATACTAACATGCAATGTAAAAAATAGCAGCTTTTACATAAAGTAGTATGTCAAGTTAGTCTTCACTATCTATAGTACCATAGAAGATAGGCAGAGCATAAAAGTGTTAAGTAAAAAATAATTAAGCTAGACATATAACACAATAATTATCTCTAATGAAGCTATTAGTACAAATAAGATTGTTATTTTTTCCTCAAGGATCAAAATGCTGTAATCTAGAATGTCTAATACTTTGCCAACCATATTTTCCCAATCATATAATTTATTACAAATTATTTGAAGACATATTCTATGTATTTATTAGATTTAACTTTTTTTTCATGGATAGAAAAACAATGCCCTCAAATATCTATACTTGCATTTACTACAGTGTTGATATAAAAAACATAATAATACGTTACAGATAATTCTGTCTATTTCTGGAAATGCCTAAACTAGATTTGTTCTAGTGTTCTCACTTTCTTTGCTGCCTACTTAACAGATAGGCTGTAGGTTTTAATACTGCTAATAAGTCAGAACTAAATGTTTGTGCTTATGTTCATAGAACACTTGCTTTTCCATTATTTATGCATTGATTTATGTTACTCCTGATAAATTGAATATGAGAGTTATTCTTTAGTTTTAAACTTAAATGATTACACCAAGAACAGAAGAATTTTATAATGTCCAGCATAAATTATATTGAAGTCCCATTCATCAATCAGAAACATTCAATAGGAAATTCTATATATTGAAAGATTATTTCCTGAAGTTTCTAGATCCAACCCCAGAGGAGCTGACAAATGTATAAAAAGTTACTGAAAATTTCTCTCACTAACTGTTGTCAAAGTATATTAAATCTATTTACCTTTGCTCAAGTTATAATTATAAATTTCACAAGTTTAGCGATGGATGAATGGATGGATGGATGGATAGTATACTTGAAATCAATCAAAAGGACGATATAGTTAAATAGAATATTAACTGACTTTGGACAATGAAATCATTATATTTTTTGCTATAGAATAAACTTGCTTTCTATGTTAATTTCATGGCATTATCTACCAATCTTTCCTTTTGTTTTTACATGTCTATCTAAATTTATTGTTGATAGTCATTAAAAATATAAAAAACATAGTTTTCACCACAGACTGATTCTTCTTAAAGATGACAATAAATTAAAGCATGTGTTCTTTCAAACAATGGCATAAATTTTATAAACACTGGTATTTATTTTCTTTCAAAGTTCATTATATGAAAGCAATGTGAAAAATTTAAATTTGAAAGTAATACCAATGTTTTGGCAGAATTATCCTCTACTAAGATAGGTCACCAATAAATTTAATAAAATAAATAAATTCTGCGAAAAGTGCTAAATATTTTAAGAACTTTTCTGAAAGATGTGTCTTCTTTCAGATATTTAAAAAGAAAAGAGAAACAAGCTAAGTGTAAAAAATACTATTACTGAAATACATTAGCTATATATTTAGCATATATGTTAACAGATCATGGAGCATAAAATAAAGGCATAGCCACCTAAATTTTCATATTTTTATTTATTAAATTATTAAATGTATATGTTGGCCCACTCCCAACAACTCTAGGCAGTTTTAAAGTTGAAGGTTCACTAGATTTTTTTGTCTGAGTTATATCACATATATATTCTATTTTGATACATAACAAATACTATAGACATTTGCTTTAAACTCTTCTATTAATGTACTTTAGAGAAACAAAGTACAACAAAGTAACAAATAATACATCCTGAACACTTGCAAATATTGGAGATTCAGAATAAAACATTTAGAAATTTTCACATTTCTTAAAAATGCTAACATTTTATACTAAGCCAGTTACACTTATATAGTTTTGATATAATTTCAGCTTTGTACATAGAAAAGAATCTGATTCAAAGAAGGAACTACTCTGAGAGAGGAAAAGAAACTGTCACATTCTGAAATCCCATTTTCATTTGTTTTGCCTTCCAGTGTTGATTTAATTATATTTCCCTCTTATCAAAGCTGTATTATGTGACTTTATATTCCTTTTACATGTGTTTGGGTTTGTTGGCAAACACTGTGTTTCAAAGTACTGCTTAAGTACAAAATAATAAAGAAAAGAGAAGAAAATATTTTGGTTTTTTGTTTATTTTTTTTAAATAGCAGACAGGGATCCAAGGTAAAGGGTTAAATTGTAAGATCTCCAAGAATCATTTTGAAGTTGATTAAGACCCCAGCTTTGCATTAAACAGTATCACTTCCACATGAGTTGTTACTAATGCTGTTAAGAAGCAGCTTGAGAAGCCCAGTGTGCCAATGACCTCCTTCACCCTCCAGCCACCCACTAGGGCTTCTTGATTAGCATCCTACCTGGATCTCTGAGGAATTCCCATCATCCCCTAGGAGCTCATTCCGCACCTCGTCACTGTAGGCAATCCGTGACCTTTTCTGTAAAAGAAAAAAGAAAAACAAAGAAATGTGAGCAAGCAAAGCTCTGGAACTATCACTATCAAGGTTGCTAAACTCAAAACCTCGAGAGCCCTCTAATGGATACCTACTTAATACAAATTGCTAAACTTCTCAAGAAGTTGTTTTAACAAAATGATGACAAATGTAATAAAAATCACCTATTAGTTTAGAGTGGTTTATAATTGTTACATCAAATTATCCTAGCACCATGCATCTTTATAGAAAAAAGAAATGCAAAACCTTTCCCATTAGATTTAATATGAACTAAATTGCATTCTCCTTCTTTCTCCAATCCTAAAATCTCCTATTGTTTTCTATAATCCTGTTCTAAGTAAAAGTGTCTGATTACAATATCCTCTATATTTTTACCAATATTGAAAGAACAATGGTTACTTTGCATGTCATATACTTCAGATTCTACAATTAAGAGTTTCCCTCTAATAATTAAATTATTATGCACAGATATGCCAGTAACAAAAATAAAAATCATAAAAAAGAGCAAGGGGGAAGAAATTTGAGAGTTTGTTGTATTCCAGCCACCATATATCAAATGTAAAACTTTTAAAGTAAAAATTCTTATATGCCTAAAGGCTAATGGCAAAGCCTAGAATCCCATTGATTGGAACCACACAGTAAAATCACTACCCTACACTCAAAGGGGAAAAAAACATGGACAAGGAAAATATATACTTTTCATTGGGTGTTTGATTGATTTATGTAAACTGAAATGCAAAGAATTACTGAAAGCTGCTGTTCAGGGGAAAAAATAATGTGCTCTTTTTTCAACAAGAGGTAAGTTCAATAAAAGAAATTCTTCTTGAATATTATATTTTTTACCACAGAATATATGCTGGACTTAAACTAAATGCAGTACCTTATGTTTTATCTTTTTCCAATATCATGTAAAACAAGTGAAAATAATAACACTGAGAATGAAAGTAATGCAATAGCATCCTATGCCAAAGCTAATTTGATGAACATGTACAATGCAAATGATAACACAAGACTTTCAAGCAAACGTATGTGGATTTAAAATGAGGAAGAATTAGATAACTAATTGCTCATAATGCAATGCATGACCATGGTCAGTTGTGTTACTGGTTTCTTTTTGGTTAATTTGCTCTAAAGAATTCACTGGGTTTTTCTCATGTTCTTTTGAATTAAGTACCATTGGTTTATAAGCAAACTTGAAGACAACAGAAATGAATATTGATTGCTTTCAAGATTGCAAAAAGATTGATGTTACAAAGCTAGATTGGCAATCTCCATCAATTATATAAGGTCTACAGAATTTACCTTAGTTTCAATACTAAACTATATAGCCTGTACACAGACTATATAGATGTTTAGAAAGTTAATTTAAATACATAATTTCATTTCCTAAACCTTTTGTAAACTGCACTAACATAAATGATAGTTTTATTTTATATACAGTGGGGCAAAAAAGTATTTAGTCAGCCACCAATTGTGCAAGTTCTCCCACTTAAAAAGATGAGAGAGGCCTGTAATTAACATCATAGGTAGACTTCAACTATGAGAGACAAAATGAGAAAACAAATCCAAACAATCACATTGTCTGATTTGGAAATATTTTTTTTGCAAATTATGGTGGAAAATAAGTATTTGGTCACCTACAAACAAGCAAGATTTCTGGCTCTCACAGACCTGTAACTTCTTCTTTAAGAGGCTCCTCTGTTCTCCACTCATTACCTGTATTAATGGCACCTGTTTGAACTTGTTAGCAGTATAAAAGACACCTGTCCACAACCTCAAACAGTCACACTCCAAACTCCACTATGGTGAAGACCAAAGAGCTGTCGAAGGACACCAGAAACAAAATTGCAGACCTGCACCAGACTGAATCTGCAATGGGCAAGCAGTTTGATGTGAAGAAATCAACTCTGGGAGAAATAATTAGAAAATGGAAGACATACAAGACCACTGATAATATCCCTCGATCTGGGGCTCCATGCAAGATCTCACCCCGTGGGGTCAAAATGATCACAAGAACGCTGAACAAAAATCCCAGAACCACACGGGGGGACCTAGTAAATGACCTACAGAGAACTGGGACCAACGTAACAAAGGCTACCATCAGTAACACACTACGCCACCAGGGATTCAGATCCTGCAGTGCCAGACGTGCCCCCTGCTTAAGCCAGTGTATGTCCAGGCCCGTCTGAAGTTTGCTAGAGAGCAATTGGATGATCCAGAAGAGGATTGGGAGAATGTCATATGGTCAGATGAAACCAAAGTAGAACTGTTTGGTAGAAACACAACTCGCCATGTTTGGAGGAGAGAGAATGCTGAGTTGATCCAAAGAACACCATACCTACCAATGTTCCCTCTAATTTTTTTCAGTGTGAGCAGAAAAGTATAGTGTTTGAGCGGCATATTTCATGCCTGAGCACCTGAATTTTTTTCACAGATGTCACCTAAGACAACAACAAAATCAGTATTATTTGAAACTCATGTATGTTTGTTTATGTTTATTCAAGGTACCCGCTTAATTAAAAGTGTTATATAATATCAGTATCACTTAACAACGCTCCTGCTTAGCAACCAAAATGTTGGCTCAGAAAGTCTGGCATTTGAAGCACGCAAGTCTTAAAGCTGTTGTTACAAGACCCTTGCACCCCTAACCCTTTAGGGGAAAAAAGCCCCAGGGGTCTTCAAATGTGACAGCTTTAAGACTTGTGGACTTCAACTCCCAGAATTCCTCCCTGAGGGGAATTATATATGTGGACTGTTTCATAGTTACATTAGAGAACTACATTGTTAGAACTTAGCACAAAAGATACTTTTTATCTGAAAATCCAAATAGAGTAAACCTGCTATTATCCCAGAGCACTAATGTCATTTGTCCCAATCTGTTTTACAAGTCTGTATTAAAATAGATAGAAATATTTTCACTAAATTTTATAGAGCTAAATTTCAGGAACCTATCAGAAGTTAGGGCAAGATAAGAGTGGAAGAATGAATTTTGTTGCAGGTCATGGGGATTTTTTCAGCATCTTAAAAGTGGAGCGCATGTGCATTGAACTAGCAATACCCATTTAATAACAAAAGGAAATGGATGAATTAAATTTGGTAAAGTTGCAAGCGAGCTGTAAAAAGCTTGTGGCTTTTAAAATCATAGAATCAGAAGGGATACTGGAGGTCTTCTAGTCCAGCCCCTTGTCCAAGGCAGGAGTCTTTATATCATTTGAGACAAATGGCCATCCAGTCTTTTGAAAACCTGTAGCAAATGAATTAAGATTCCATTGATTTTAATTGTTCTTACTGTCAGATTTCTCCTTATTTCCAGCTTGAGTCTCCTTCTGACAAGTTTCCATTGCTTCTTGTCCTGTCCTCAGGTGCTATTGCTGCCACCTCCTCCTCCTCCTCCAACAGCACCAACACATTTGCTGCCCAGCGCTGCGGCTGAGGTGAAGCCGCCAAAGCTCCCGTTGGCGCCCCCGCAGCGTTGGGCGGAAATCCGGCAGTGCTGTTGGAGGAGGAGGAGGCGAACCAGCCTGCCACCGCCGGCCACCGCTAGCCCTGCCGCTCTTCCCGCCCCCTTCCCAGCCCCACAGTCCAGCAGTTGCAGTAGAAGCAGCCCCGGGGCTCTGCTGCCGCTCCCCGCATTTTCTGGACGGGGTCTTACAGGAAGGAATCCCCCTTTGAAGAGCCGTGCTCTTCAAAACAAGTCTGGGGAGGTCCTTTGCAGGCGGCCAGTTGTGGCCACCTGCAAAGGACTTCCCCACGTTTGCTTTAAAGAAATCTCTGCGCGGCAGTTAGAAACTGCTGCGCGGGAGTTTCTTTCCACGTGCGCGGCCGCGCAGCCGCGCACCTTAGAGGGAACAGTGATACCTACTGTGAAGCATGGGGGTGGCAACATCATGCTTTGGGGCTGTTTCTCTGCAAAGGGACCAGGACGACTGATCCGTGTATAGGAAAGAATGAATGGGGCCATGTATTGTGAGATTTTGAGTGCAAATCTCCTTCAGCAAGGGCATTGAAGATGAAACGTGGCTGGGTCTTTCAGCAGGACAATGATCCCAAACACACCGCCCGGGCAACAAAGGAGTGGCTTCATAAGAAGCATTTCAAGGTCCTGGAGTGGCCTAGCCAGTCTCCAGATCTCAACCCCATAGAAAACCTTTGGAGAGAGTTGAAAGTCCGTGTTGCCCAGCGACAGCCCCAAAATATCACTGCTCTAGAGGAGATCTGCATGGAGGAATGGGCCAACATACCAGCAACAGTGTGTGCAACCTTGTGAAGACTTACAGAAAATGTTTGACCTCTGTCATTGCCAACAAAGGATATATAACAAAGTATTGAGATGAACTTTTGATATTGACCAAATACTTAATTTCCACCATAATTTGCAAAACAAAAATCTTTCCAAATCACACAATGTGATTGTCTGGATTTGTTTTTTTCATTTTGTCTCTCATAGTTGAGGTCTACCTATGATGTCAATTACAGGCCTCTCTCATCTTTTAAGTGGGAGAACTTGCACAATTGGTGGCTGACTAAATACTTTTTTGCCCCACTATATGCGTGTGTCTGTGTGTGTGTTGGTGTATGTATGTATGTATGTATGTATGTATACATACATACATACATACATACATACATACATACTATATACTATACATATAGTGTCACAACCCCTGGTATGCCCAAATATGGGAGGAAGCTTACTGCTTCCTTTCTCTATCGGCTTGTCACAAGAGACCATCACGACAGAAACCCAATATTTTTACTGTTGCCTTTGTTATATTTGTCTTTTTTTTATTTGTGCTGATAAATAAACAAAGGGAGACTAGTATAGATCTATTTCAAGCTATTTAGCTCTCATCAGCTAGCCATACCCTTACTGGGATTCGAACCTGTGCTGTATTGCATCTTAGGCAAACGTCTTAGCCATTAAGCCACAGGTCTCCTCCTTATCAGCTGAAGCCAGGGAAGAAGGTATATATTTAGTGTCACAACCCCTGGTAAGCCCCAATTATGGGAGGAAGCTAACTTCTTTATTTATTTATCAGCACAAATAATATATGTATGTATGTATGTATGTATGTATGTATGTATGTATGTATGTATGTATGTATGTATGTATGTTTTGATGATGAAGATGATGAATGAGACTTTCGATGAAGTCTCATTCATCATCTTCAGGCTGGTTCACTCGGCTTCATGCTTCCAGGAGCAATGTGAGATCGCAGCTGTTTCTTCCTTTTAACTGCCAGTGGGGGTGTGAGGAACCAACTTCTTCCCTGGTCCAATACCTCAAAGCCACAGGACTTGAAATTGACTTTAAAAAGACCAGAACTATCACCAAAGCTGAACACTTTAACAACAGAATAATCAGAGAAGCCATTGAGATAGAAAAACGCCCACACAGCATGCACAAACAAGACGATACCTCCCGCCTACCAGCCATTTGGAAACCCGCCCTTATTGACAAACAAGTCCCTAACATGAGTAATGATACCAAACCCACACTCATGAGAGCCACACAGGATGTCACCACCACACATCCACGTAGAAAGCAGACTCAAACCCACACTGATGATGAGGCACGACCAAGGACCAGAAGCCAGACCGCAGCTGCATCACTAACCATTTTATACTCCTCCAATCCATACATGAAGCAGACTGACACCCACCATGAAGAGCTGGCACGGCCACAAACACGAAGCCAAACAACAGCAACGCAGCTCAACAGCTCAAATCCCCCAGCAACTCAGACTAAGCCGAGCACAAACCCCCAACCAATCAGAACATACCTCCACCCTATCAGAACACAACCAAGCTCCTACCCAATCAGCTCACACCCCCACTGGCAGTTAAAAGGAAGAAACAGCTGTGATCTGTGATCTCACATTGCTCCTGGAAGCACGAAGCCGAGTAAACCAGCCTGAAGATGACAAATGAGACTTCGTCGAAACGTCGCCAAGACACTTCCAATTTTACGCGGGAGAAAACCTGAATAACCAAAGACCTACATACAAACACCTGCAAAAACATCAGAAAACAAATGTATATATGTATGTATGTATGTATGCATGCATGCATGCATGCATGCAATTAGTTTTGCTTTTGTTCTGTGCATAAAATATGCATGAGGGTGATGCCCTAATCAACTTTATTTTTAAAGCATATTTTTAATGGAATTTAATGGAAAACTACCATATACTAAAGCACAAGAGCCTCCAGAATCATTGACATTTCCAAAAATGCCTCTGAATTTGCTATGTGGTCCTAGGCACTCTTATAAAGTAAAAATGATAAGTGGTTTAAGCTCAGTCTTTTGGTTATAAATGTGTCCATTTACTTAGGAAAAAAGATAAAGGAAAGCTAAAGGTTAATAGTTGGTTGATGAGGATGGGAATAAATAAAAAGGATGTAGAGAACAAAATGCTAATTTGCCTTTTAGAAAATGATGTTTCTGCCTGAGTTCATGCCATTTTAGCAGCCATTTTGTAAACTGCCAAACATTTAGCCAAATTATTTGCTCTGGTTACATTTTTTTAAATTGTGAAATGGACCTACCAGTCCCAAAATATTGAGATATCACAAACTAGCAAACAGAGAAACCAAATACAATATTAGTTAAATGAAATCCCTCATTTTACTCAGAAGTAAGATGCAAAATACTTTTGAAAATATCTTTTTCAGTGTGTCACAACTGCTACTTAATAGAAAATACATTTTAAGCTGTTGCTGCTGCGGCTGCTAGTACTACCACCACCACTACTACTACTGCTACTACTACTACTACTATTATTATTATTATTATTATTATTATTATTATTATTATTGTTTATTATGTGTATATATCAGGAAGAACAATCTCACATTAACAAAGTGAAAATAGCCATTACAGCATTAAAGGAAGTGGGAACTTTTAAAGAAGCTCTGGTATCACAGTCCCTGATTAAATTATTCATTTCATCACAATGGGAGACTGCAGTATGCAAGAATTTCATATGGAGATCGATTTTGTTTTTGTTTTGTTTTCTTTTTTCTTTTTGCTAAAAAGCCAACAATAGAATGCTCAATTAAATAATACCTTATTTTGTGTTCGTTTTATATAAAAAAGGAATGAAGTTACAAACACATGTTAGTCATGATCCAATTCTTTTGTTCTATTTAAGGCTTCTTACTTTATACTGCTAATGTCTAACAGCTTAGTCATCCTTGATCAAACAACTCCCAATAGATATAATATATAGTGATTTAATTCCAGCAATTTAACAGCAAACCATGACTTACCCCAAGTCTGCCTTCTTCTAAGCTACTGGGTAAACTATGCATATTCTTTCAGGCCTACAACAACCCCAAACAATCCATCCTTTCAAACAGATCTTTCTCTCCCCATAAGCAAACATATGACCAATTCAGCATCCTAGAAGATACAATATGGTAATGATTTAAAGTTCTTCAGTCTCAACTCTATGGCATGATATACTGATGAAGACAATAATAATGTTAAGCATACTTGCCTGTTTTGGCTTTTGTTTGTATTTCCCTTCCCCCCTTGCTTGTTAGCCGCCCTGAGTCTCTCGGGATAGGGCGGCATACAAATGCAATAAACATTACAACATTACAGTATTCTGTTTTTCTTTTCTCTAACATTTCCTGTACATCCCATAAGTATCTGTAATAAATTATATCATTATTTTGTTTTATTTTGTATATCTTTTACATATACTCTAGAAGTGCAACAAATAATTACACTTTAATGAATTCAAGGGTTTCCAATAATGCTCTACATTATATGAAAGATGACTCTTTAGAGGCAGGGTAGGCAGTTGAGGGGATCAGAAAACCCCTCAAGAAAGGATATGTGAATTTACTTTAATTCATATATCCTTTGTTGTAAATTCAAAACCTTTACATAGAACAGGGTTCCCCAAATCCCAATTCGTGGCCCACTATTTGTTCATGGCACATTAGGAACCAATGAATCTTCATCTGTGCATGCATGATGAGATCGAGGTAGCACTCAAAACCATTATCTCTCCGATCTGTGGGAAAATTGTTTTCCATGGAAGTGGTTCCTGGTGCCCAAAAGATTGGGGACCGCTGGCACAAAAGATCAGCTACCGTATTTTTTGGAGTATAAGACGCACCTTTTTCCCTCAAAAAAGAGGCTGAAAATCTGGGTGCATCTTATACACTGAATACAGCAATTTTGCCTCTCAGAACTCTGCCCCTTCATCAAAATGGCTATGTATAGCATTTAGAAGGCTTTCAGAGAGGTCCTGGGGGCTGGGGAGGGCAGAAATGAATGGAAAATGGCCCATTTTTGCCCCCAGCCCCCAGCAGCATTCTATAAGCTTCCTAAAGACTATCCATGCTTTTTTTTTTTTTTTTTTACAAAAAATGGGCTCGTTTTCATGAAAAACAGGCCATTTTTTCCTCATTTTTGGCCCCCACCCCATCCCCAGGAGCACTCTATAAGCCTCCTAAGGCTATTTTGCCTTTTTTGGGGGGGGGGGGGATGGGCCTGTTTTGGTAAAAAACAGGCCATTTTGGGGAGGTTTACAGAGTGCAAAAACTTTTTTTTTAAATTTTCCTCTTCAAAACCTTGCTGCATATTATACCCCGGTGTGTCTTATACGCCAAAAAATACAGTAAGCACTCTAGGAAAACCTAATTGCACTTTCTTGCAGTCTAATGTTTGTAAGGGTCAGAAGAGATAACCAGAAAGATAAAAAAGAAAACATCAGAGATAGATTGGTGAGTTCATCCTCTTTTGACTCTGACTCTTCATCCGGCTTGCTTTAGCTATATGTATCATGCAGTCATCAACAGGCTATCATAATGAATAAAGTTCTGGACTGGAAAATAGGCCAACTCCAAGCATGCAGGTTTTAAAACCTAGAGTTGGTTCTATAAAATAACATCCGTTGGAAAATATATAACATGAATCAAACATGGCAAGCTGTGCTAGAAGTCTGTCTTATATTTAGATTCCATTGTACAACTATTTAGTGCAATATAGTTACATCATTCTTAGCACAGCTAATGTATAGTCACAGACCTTTTTTGTCACATTCTCAATAATAAAAGCTTTATAAAACTACTAAGCTTTTTGCCTACAATTAGAAGCAACTGTACAATATTCATCAATAAATAATTTGATACTACTTTTGATCATAATTTCATTCCAAAATGAATTGATCACAGAGAAGATCAAGTCTTTGAACTAAAGTGCCTATTTGTTCTCTTAGCATCTATCTAAAATATCAACAGAGTAGTCTCATTTGTCTTTAAAATAATAACTCTAATAATCTTACTAAGAACTTTTTATGAAGTTGAATGTCATTAGGGATGGCAAGAGAAATTTAATGTAACCAAAATAAAAGAATAAAAGTGTGTTAGGCTCTCAACTTTGCAAATCTTTACTGAGTATACATTTACACTGTAGCCGATTGCAAGCCTGAGACTTTGTGCTAGAAAATATCACACATACTACAACAGTTTGAAGGAATTCAATTCATAATGCATTTTATAAATAGTTAATGACTTCTATACATAAGCTAACCAGGCAAATCAAGAAATTGTCAACAATTTTAGTCTTAGTTGTCAGTTATTACTATCTACAGTGCTGCTACTTTATATGTATGTTTCCAGAAGAGACAGAAGTTTTCCAGAGTTCAAATCCAATCCTTTTCTGAGAAGTCCAATATGAGTTTAATAGTTCCTATACGCCCAATAAAGAGTTCTTTGTAACAAGTTTTTTGTTTGCACCACATCTTACTTATGCAAGATGATATGCATGTTGAAACATTCCTCAATATTACCAGGGAAAAGGTATGATTTTGTGCAGTTAAATGGCAAAGTTTATAAGAATACAGCATCTTTTAAAAAATAGCACGGAGAAATGAGGTGATGATATCACCAAGAGAAGCAGTAAGTAAGTAAAATCTTTATTATGGTCAAAGAGCAGCAATACACATTAGTTTTTACACTATGTTAAAAAATGCTAACATTAAAATATAATTAAAAAGTATTGACATTAAAAGTGGATAATAACATAATGGTCCAAAGATTGTTAAAGTATGTCCAGATAATTGGTACAAGATGGTACTATACTTCTGTAGCCAATTTTTTTCTTACGGACATTGCAGCAGCACAGAACTTTGCCACTGCATACGTGGTAACAGGGTTAGTGTCCTGGAGGAGAAAGCCTATATAAAAATGGTCTTTCCTCCCTGGCAATCTATATAATAAGGGGAGAATATATGCAGACCTACAATCTCTGTGTAGCTCACAGTGTAATAGAACATGTGAATTATCTTCCATTTCTCCTTTACCACATATACAAACACGTTCTGCTATAGGTGTTCTCTTATACCTGCCCTGGAGGAGTGCTGAAGGAAGAATATTAAATCTGGCTCTGAAGAAAGCTATTCTTTGTTTTGGGGAGATCAGGTCATTTAGATATCTTGCTGATTCCCACACATCCTGTTTAATTCTGTCCCTACTATGGAGAGGCAACCTATTTAGTTCTTCTTGGAACTCCATGTCCCTCATTCTATTAATTACTACTTGCTTTGCTTGCTCAAAGCCTAGGGACATTAAGAATAATGGTGAGAGCCTATAAGAGCCCAGTTTGTGATCAATTGCCTGTTTCCAAGGGGATGGGAAATTGTCAGTCAACACTAGTGGGGACAGTCCCTCTGGAAAGAAATGCATTTTAAGCCAATAAATGATCATCATCTTCCAGGCTCTTACCTGAATTTGAGGCATGCCTGTCTCAATTCTTAACTGGGCATTTGGAGTTCCATTGGGTGCGGCTAAGATGGCTCACAGGAATTTGGTTTGTATGGTTCCTAGCGAGTCTCTCTTTGCAAGGATTCCAGATTGTGCCCCGTAAAGAATTTGTGCCAATGTTTTGGCCTCAAAACTTTTTAAGGCAGCAGATACTAATTGACCTCCACCTGTATAAAAGAAGTGTTTGATTGCATTAGAGGACCTAATGGCTACTTGCAATGTGTGATCCAGGTGTGCCTTCCATGTCCCTAGCTAGTGGAAAACCACACCAAGGTATCTAAATGTTCTAACCTGTTCCAAACTATATCCTTCTATTTGCAGGAGTATTGGCTTGGTCTTTTAGCAAAAACTAAAAATTTTGATTTATCGAAGTTAAGGACCAGCTTGTTTTGCCTGCAATAGCTGAGTGTTGCCCTAATTGCTCTCTTCAGTCCTATGGGGGTTTGTGAAATGATAGTGGCGTTATCAGCATATAAGAGAATTGGCACTTTGTGTTGTGCTAGGTTAGGAGGATGAAAATCAGGATTCTGTAAGAGATCAATCGGGGGATTAATATAGAAGTTGAAGAGGGAGGGGGACAGGATGCATCCCTGCCGTACCCCATTTTGTACCCTTACTGAGCTGGTTAAACTCCCTTAGGAATTGCACCTCACTTTCAGGGTGGAATTGACATACAATTTTTGTATGAGGAAGAAGAGACGTTTATCGATTGTAGTGCATTTTAATTTCTCCCAGAGGGTGATCCTGGATATTGAATCAAAGGCCAATCATTCCATTGAATTTTTACCTGGGTATTTTGAGTCTCTAACCTGGGTAGGTAGGCTGTGCCTGCCCTTAGAGAATTCTGCTGCAATGTGAGAGTAAGGAGTATTGTATTATGATCACTTTCCAGTCATGAGTCTACCTCCATCTTCTGTAAGAACTTCAGGAGGTCATATGATATTATCCAGTAATCAACTGTGGATTTTCTTCCTGCTCCCCGATAAGTATATTCTGCTGGGAAGTTGCCCCATGGGGACCCGTTAAGGATACAAAGATGCAAACATTCAGTCATTTGTCTTACACATAAGCCTGCCCGATTAGCTTTATGGTCTTTAAATTGTCTGGCATGCAAAGATTCACCTGTTACATTTTCATCATAGTGAATCTTAAACTGCTTATATAATGCTTGATCATTTAGACTCATTCTAGCGTTTAAGCCCCCCCCCCCTATAATTATTGCAGCTTTGAGGAATTTGGCTGAACAGCCAAGAATAAAATATTCTATGCTGTTCCAAGTCTTGTTAATCACATTATTCTTATTAAGTGGAGGAATATAGATATTAAAAAGCAAAATCTCCACCTGTTTAAATAAGAGTAATGTAGTTACAACCCATGGCTGGAAAGGTGGCAGTGGTACACATTTAAAATGCAAGGATGTATTAACTAATGTCGCAATACCACCTTTAGCTGTCCCCCCCACCTTGCTTGGGACAGCCGGGATTGAGTTAACCCAATAGCCATCTAACTGAATCTCTGTGGAAGCCCAGGTTTCCTGCAAGAAGAGGATGTCAAATTGTGATATATAGTCAAAAAAGTGTTGGTCTTTTGATGGGACGGACCAACCTGCTATATTCCAGGTTATAAGGGAAAGTGGGTCAACTTTTGGAGCTCATCAAAGGGAAGTTGTCTGGTTCTTACCATGGATTGAGGTGTCATCACACACCAAATCGGCCTTCTTTAAAAATAGGGAGGACCCGTCTAGGTCATGCGTAGACTCTTGAGAAACTTGTTCAGGGTAAGAGGTTTTAGCACCAGCTAACAGAGCTTGCCATTCTGAAGCCTCTTCTCTGGTTGTAGCACAAGGCGTTATTAGGTTATCTTTCATTCTTTGCGATGGTGGCTCTGATGTGGGTCGACTCTCGGTTTCTTGGTTTGGAGCTGGCGGTGATGAAGGTGTCATGGGATTTTCACACAGGGATGAAAACATCTCCATATCTACTGGGATCTCTAATATCCTCTTTGGGTCTTGGCTTCTATTTTCTATGATCTTGTATTCATGTAATCCCTTGTCCTTGTGGAGGGAGTGAGAGGCTCAATTATTGGGGAAACCAGATCTATGAGTGGCTCTGCTGTGTCCATTGTGACCAATAAGGATTTCTTTAAATTTTCCAACTTGTATAATATATTGTCTTGTTCTTTCCTTGGGAGAGCACCAAAAGTATTAATGAGACCAGCTTCTGGGCTGTTAAGTATCTCTTCTCTGGGCAAGGCTGGTTGACTCCCTGTCATTCTCTTTCTTTTCCAAGGTTGAAAATGAGGTTGTGTCAGTCACCTTGGAGGCTCACATGTTAGCTATTAATGGAGTAACCCTTTCCTCACCAAAGACTCTGAAGGGAAAGATTTGGAAGGAGGCTAAATATGCCTTCATCTTGAATAACATCTGTGGTATAGTGGGCTGTTTGAAAGACAGAAGGATCCGCTTCCAAATTGGGGCCTCAGGTAACCACTCCACAGCACGGAGATCAATCATGCCCCTGTGACAGTGAAGAAGCTGGCTTAGGGAATTTAATATTGCACTTCTGGATTTCCAAAGTCCATAATTAAGTCAGTTCAAATGGATTCTAAAAACTATCCTTTGTGTTTGTAGTGAGAGATATGATTGTTGTAATTGAGGGAGGGATGCTTTCCTGATTTCTTCTTTATTGATACTTTTTCCTCTCGTGTCTTGTCTGGGGGGGGGGACTGTTTTTCTGAGAGGACTGCCTCCTTTTTTCCATCTCTTTAACTGTTTCTCTGGCTCTTTGCTCTATTTCCTTTCCTTATCCTGTGAATGGGAGTTAATCAAATCTTCTGCCAGAACTTTAGTGGGAGTACTTGGGGCCTGATATCGTACTTGAAGAAAAACAGCTAAATCTTTTTTCAATGTCTCCACATCATGTTGGATGGCAATTAATTGTTCAAATATTGAAACCACCATTTGCGCTGTGACAAGGCATTGCTTTGCCATAAACTCAGTTGAATTTTCCCAGGGTAAACTTTCCATACTCTGAATTATCTGGTGGTTCTTTGCCTTTTTAGTCTTTAACTTAGACTCCATAAAGGAAGTTATTGGGCTACTTGTTTGTGAGAAGAGCTGGCTTTCATTTTGTTCCCTCCCCACACCAGATCGGAAAAGTCTAGTAAATGCTGATTTGCCATATCTTTTTGCTGGTCCTGTTCTATTCTCTCCAGATTGTTGGAGAGGGCAGGGGGGTAGTTTTACTTACAGATCTCTTGCCAACAAAGAGCTCCTCAATTCTTGGTTGTTTTGCTGTTTTCACTGGAGGGAGAGATCCTGGGCTGGTGCCATGGTGTTTCTTTCTTTTTCCCATGCTTATTTAATTCTTCGGCAGCAACAAAAGTTTTTGTTTGTATTATGTTCTACGCTGTTATCTCCACCAAAAAATGTTAATTAAATAAAAAAGAATCCAGTAGGAGTACTAAAAATTGATAAAATAAAATAAAAACAGAAGGCACTACTGCAAACACGCTCCAGCTGCACCGGCTGCAGCTCCCCCCCCCCCTCGAAGCAGGAATCCTACAACCAATTGTCCCAAACAGTGAACTCAAATGACAACCCTACAAACAGAAACATCTTGAATATATGAGAAATTCTTCACTATCTTTTCAACATTTAAACTTCCAAATTTCACAGAAAAACAGTTCAATTTTTCACAGCAACGACACAATTTTTCAGAAATCTATGCATTATGTATGGCCTCATTCATTTTCAGATGTAATACATAGTCATTAGTAATTAAACTATTCATCAAAAATCTAAATTGAAAGGATCTGTAGACAATTCAAAGTAATAATTTTTAGATATCAATGGTATATTGATTTGTTAGGAATGACAGTCATGGTACTGGAAATTTGGTCACATTTCACAAATGTGTAAGCAACATTGCAGAAAATAGTAAGGAGTAATTTAAAAAGAAATTAAATATTAGTGATAGGAGAAAATAAAAGTAAGCCTAACTAAATCTATTTTAACCAGGACTATTCACTATACATTCCACATCTTCTATCCGTGCAAAAAAAAACCTTTGCTACACTTTGCTATACTTCTAATCAACAACATAAGTTTTCTTTTTTACATTGATATCTTTCTTATTGACTTGTTGAAGAGCAAAGATCTGCTCTGCATATCTCCGCCTGGCATAAAGCCAAACTACATTGCTCCAGTTTTGTTCACTGTCAATTATTTCAATTAAATTCTACACATTTTCCCAGACATACTTATTAAACTAATCCATCCACTTTCATACACAGAAAGTTTGTTGCATTCATTCTTGCTTCCCTTCTATTTTTCCTTTTGTATAAAGGAACAATAACAGCATTCTTTCAACCATTAAACACAGATGTCTTCACACATGTTAAAACAAGTCATCCAGCCACTTCATAAACAAATCACATCTATATTTTAACATTTTTCCAGATGTACTATCTGTACCTGCATCTTATAACAGTGATGACTTACTTTTTAGTTTTTCTTTGAAATTAACATTTCTAGCATTTATTTTAATATTGCTATAATTCCCATACAATTTTTTTCAAGATTCCCTGAGTTCAGCTGCATTCTGAGAATTTCATCTATTTCATATTTAATTCCATTCACTCTGTTGAAGATTTCATTAAAATATTATAAATGTTCACGTTGCTTTTCATCTTAAATATTCTTTGCTCTTATTATATTTTTCCTCTATGTACACATTATACTTTTCTTCCACATTCGTTTGCATAATATCATATTCATGTTTTTTCCATCCATATTCTTTCACTTCATAAGTATATTAATCATTCTTTTTCAAGATTTGTACTAGTTTAACTCTACACATTTTGTATCATTTTAGAGTAGAGTAGAAGAATAGAATAGAGTAGAGTAGAGTAGAGTAGAGTAGAATAGAATAGAATAGAATAACAGAGTTGGAAGGGATCTTGGAGATCTTTTAGTCTTTTCTGCCCAAGCAGGAAACCCTATATCATTTCAGACAAATGGTCGTCCAATCTCTTTTTTAAAACTTCCAGTGTTGGATCATTCACAACTTCTGGAGGCAAGTTGTTTCACTGATTAATTGTTCTAACTGTCAGGAAATTTCTCCTTAGTTTTAGGTTGCTTTTCTCCTTGATTGGTTTCCATCCATTGCTTCTTGTCCTGCCCTCAGGTGCTTTGGAAAATAGCTTGACTCCCTCTTCTTTGTAGCAACCCCTGAGATATTGGAACACTGCTATCATGTCACCTGTAATTCTTCTTTTCATTAAACTATACTTACCAAATTCCAGCAACCGTTCTTTATATGTTTTAGCTTCCAGCACCTCAATCACCTTTGTTGCTCTTCGCTGCACCCTTTCTAGAGTCTCAACATCTTTTTTACATCGTGGTGACCAAAACTGGATGTTGTATCCCAAGTGTGGTCTTAACAAGGCATTATAAAGTGATATTAACACTTCACATGATCTTGATTCCATCCCTCTGTTTATGCAGCCTAGAACTGTGTTGGCTTTTTTTGGCAGCTGTACCACAGTGCTGACTCATATTTAAGTGATTGACATTAGGACTCCAAGTTCCCTCTCACAGTTACTACTATTGCACCTGCTACCACCTGTACTATACATATGCATTTGATTTTTTTTGCCTAAACGTATAACCTTACTTTTTGCATCATTGAATTTCATTTGTTAGCTAGCGGCCAATGTTCAAGAGATTCTTCTGTATCTTAAGCCTATCTTATGGAGTGTTGGCTATTTCTGCCAGCTTGTTGTCACCTGCAAATTTGATGAGTTCCCCATCTATCCCCTCCTCCAAATCATTGATGAAGATGTTGAAGAGTACTTGAGCCTAAAACAGAGCCTTGGGATACCCCACTGCATACTTCTCTCCATGTGGATGCAGTTCTATTGAAGACTGCTCAATGGAATGTTTGGTCAGCCAGTTATGAATCCATCTGGTGGTGATGCTATCTAAACCACATGTTTCTATTTTATCAAGTAGTATGTTGTGGCCTACTTTATCAAATGCCTTAATAATTCCAACATATATAGCCATATAATAATATATTTAAAATTTATGATCAGGACACAATATGGTAGAAACAGAGGTTATAATAAACATGATGAACCACTATGGACTGGTTTTCAGGTCTCTCCTGCGCATGCTTAGGGGTTGCATGTGGGGCATGCATGCATTTGCAGGGAGGTGGAGCACACATGTGAGGGTCATGCATGCACATGTGGGGGTGGGGTCACACGGGGAGTCACATGCACATGCATGGGGCGGGGTGCATGTGGGTCATGTGTGCATTGCATTATGGGTGCATGTGCGCACTTTCAGCATGGGGCAACAAAAAAGTTACCCACCACTGTCCTAGACAGATATCATTTGATAATGCAGAGGATTTTTTTTTTTTGCATATTGATTCTTTTAAAACCCTACTCATCTATATTTGCTCAGTTCTGTATGTAATTTAGCTTTAAATAACTGGTCTACTTGATCCAAGTCTTAATATTTCCCAACTGAACACAGGCAAGCACAGTTACATTAGAAAGAAAATGAATTAATTCAGCTTAAACTAATTAAGAACGCTGATCTATAGCACTTGTGATCTGTATAATTTAATGTACACAGTACATGTAGCCACCACTATAGGGATTCTGTTAAATTATAATATAAGCAAGTTGAACAATGAAGTTCGACTATCACTAATTTTCATGGGCATCACATAGAAAAGCAATCGCATAAATTACTTCACCTAGGAATTTAATATAATGTTATCACCAGACCAGCCACATGGTGAATGGATTTATAATATTTTCCATGTGGTAGGCTAAGTTGCATATGAATTAAGTAATATATTGCTATTACAATACAAGCAGTTTTTTTCCATACCTGATGGATAGGGTATTTGTTAAATTATTGCCAAAATAAATACTTCAAAGATGCTTCAAAGCATCTTCAAAATGGAAACAGCATTGGGAAATGACCAATCATTATGGCACAATGCCAATGTCATGACTAAATGAGAATTAGACAGGAAAAAGTCAGGCCCAAATAACAAAATTTAGGATTGATATTTGTTTTCATTTTCATCTTAATTTTTATTTTATATTTTAAATTATTGGTGTTAGTCTGTGGTTTTAGGATAGGCACGTTCACTTGAATTCAATATTATTAGTCAAAAGGAGAACCACAGTATTTTGCCACAATACCTCAACCTTATAAATGCATATGTTATCTATACATTTGTATGTATGTGTGTGTATGAAAGCCTTAATTCTGTTATTTTAAACATATAGAATATCGTGCTAATATATGAGATAGAGCCATTACATGCAAAGCAAGATAGTTCAAGCCGTGATTTGTCATAATTGTGATGATTATGGCTTACAGCTCATGAAAACCCCAATCCACCATCTCAGAAAATTAGAATATTGTGAAAAGGTGCAATATTCTAGGCTCAAAGTGTCCCACTCTAATCAGATAATTAAGCCATAACACCTGCAAAAGGTTCCTGAGCCTTTAAATGGTCTCTCAGTCTGGTTCAGTAGGAATCACAATCATGGGAAACAATGTTCCCTCTAATTTTTTTTCAGTGTGTGCGGAAAAGTATAGTGTTTGAGCGACACATTTTCATGCCTGAGCACCTGAATTTTTTTCACAGATGTCACCCAAGACAACAACGAAATCAGTGTTATTTGAAACTCATGTATGTTTGTTTATGTTTATTCAGGTACCCGCTTAATTAAAAGTGTTATATATATAACTACATAATATATATAGTAAATTGAGGACTACTTGTATTCAAGTTCAATGGATGACTCTCTAGGGGGAAAGGATCAAAATTTCCCTCTATTCACATTTTCCATACTATGAATTACTTTATATGCTTTATACTTCCCCCCTTACTATCCAATAGTTTGCAGTGATATTAGCAAGTTATGAATAAATTACCCATTGATGTAGATTATCAATTGGGGTATATAAACCTATTATTTATTGAGTTGCATGTATACAACATTTATATATTGGCTGGCTGTAAATTATATTTAACCATTTGTTTTTATATGATGATCCAAGAACTGGAACCATTTGCTGTATCAATGCTATGGATGGTAACACCTAGCTGACCATGGCTGATCCCCCCCAAAACTAGTAGACTCTTTACTGCTGCCAAAACAATCTACATGGAGGTTAGGCCAATTTGAACTTGCTAAAGAAATCTGATCAGTCACCTTTGAGAGGATGAACCAACAGAAAATAAAGTTGGTTTTCAATATATTAAATGGCTCATTTAATATACAGCCCTTTCATATGCAAATAGTATAATAATGCATGGAATGTGTGATGATTTGTAAGTACTAATTTTCAGACGTAAAAATACAAAGATGCATAAAAGATGCAAACCAATACCGTAGGTTAGTTTTCTGTTTCCTGAAAATTATCCCTTCTTCTCTTGTGCCATTGGTAAAAAAACAGAAGACTAATTCAAAGCATTAAAAAGAAATACATAATGACAGCATGCAAGTGTCAGCAAAAGCCTCCCCCTGACAGATAAGGGAACGAGGTATATGACCCTACACTTTCAGAATCAACCAGAAAGGAATCCCCTCCCAGACCTAAACGTGTGTGTGTGTGTGTGTGTGTGTGTGTGTGTGTGTGTTTCGCGCCTATACTTTGCAATAGATAAGTGCAACAGACCGATTGGGATCCTGAAATCCAACCACTTCCCCTAAGGCAGAGTGCTCTAATGTGCTTCCAGCAGCCCTTTGGGGCCGGTGGTCCTGTTCACGAGTATCACAAGGAAACTCCGCTCCGTTAAGTGGAGATTACTTTCAGGAAAACAATTTGCGGACTCGCCGCCTGCCTTATGCACTCAGAGCTTCAAAAAACAGTCCCGGATAGACGCCAATAAGCGATGGGGCTGCAGGTTCCGGGAGATTGAAGCGCTCCACTCTCCCCTCAAGGAAAGAGGAGGCAACCACCAAGAGCAGCCCCAGCGCCTGCCAAACCACACAGCAAAAAGGATGCGACGCACCCATCCGAACTGAGGCAGAGGCGCCACCACCGCAATTCCCTCTCCACTGCCGCCTCCCTCCCGTCCATCACACATTTCCTTCTGCGGAGGCCGAATCTACCCCCGAGACGGTCCCGTCTTTTATTCATGACCGCCTTTAAGTTGCTCGTGGTGATTGGCTGGGCCTGCCGAAAGATGGAACTGGCTTGGCAGCGCAGCCACTCCTTGACAAGCTAGAACAGAGTCCTGGGCCAGGGATTGCTAGTGGTGGCGGCTGGGGAGGATTTTACCTGCCGAGCTTGTCAATTCCTCTCAGTCATAAATTGCATGGCGTCATTTCGGCTTCATTGCTCACCCTGGCTGGGCAGTTTCATTTTGGGGGAGGAAGGCGGCTGGTAGAGCCAAGGATTTATCATGCTAAAAAATACTGAGTGGCAGTTGGAAACTGCTGCGTGGCATTTTCTTGATACGTGCGCGGCCGCGCAACCGCGCACCTTAGAGGGAACAGTGATGGGAAAGACTGCTGAACTGACAGTTGTGCAGAAAACCATCACTGGCATCCTCCATAAGGACGGAAAGCTCAAAAGGTAATTGCAAAAGAAGTTGGATGTTCCCAAAGTGCTGTATCAAAGCACATTAATAGAAGTTATGTGGAAGGGAAAAGTGTAGAGAAAAAGGTGCACAAGCAGCAGGGATGACTGCAGCCTGGATAGGATTGTCAGGAAAAGGCCATTCAAAAGTGTTGGACACAAGGAGTGGACTGAGGCTGGAGTCAGCGCATCAAGAGCCACCACACACAGATGGATCCTGGACATGGGCTTCAAGTGTCATATTCCTCTTGTCAAGCCGCTTCTGAACAACAAACAACATCAGAAGCGTCTTACCTGGGCTAAAGACAAACAGACTTGGGTCTGTTGCTCAGTGGTCCAAAGTCCTCTTTTCTGATGAGAGCAACTTTTGCATCTCATTTGGAAACCAAGGACCCAGAGTATGGAGGAAGAATGCAGAGGCACACACTGCAAGATGCTTGAAGTCCAGTGTGAAGTTTCCACAGTCTGTGTTGATTTGGAGAGCCATGTCATCTGCTGGTGTTGGTCCCTGTGCTTCATTAAGTCCAGGGTCAAAGCAGCCATCTACCAGGAGATTTTGGACCACTTTCCAAGCAGGACCTTGGTACCTTCCCACACTGCTAAAAGCACCAAAATGTGGTTCAATGACCGTGGGATTACTGTGCTTGATTGGCCAGCAAACTCACCTGACCTAAACCCCATAGAGAATCTATGGGGCATTGCCAAGAGAAGATGAGAGACATGAGACCGAACAATGCAGAAAAGCTGAAGGCTGCTACTGAAATATCCTGGTCTTCCATAACACCTCAGCTGTGCCACAGGCACGCCGCATAGAGGCAGTAATTGCTGCAAAAAAGGCCCAAACCAAGTACTGAGTACATATGCATGCTTATACTTTTCAGAGGTCCGATATTATATTATATTAGTACAACCTTGTTTTATTGATTGCATGTAATATTCTAATTTTCTGAGATTGTGGATTGGGGTTTTCATGAGCTGTAAGCCATAATCATCACAATTATGACAAATCACGGCTTGAACTATCTTGCTTTGTATGTAATGGGTCTATCTCATATATTAGTTTCACCTTTTAAGTTGCATTACTGAAATAAATGACCTTTTCCATGATATTCTAATTTTTCAAATTTCACCTGTACAGGATACAGCAGAAAAAAACTTTCTTCACACACTTTTTAAAATTATATTTTAGTAATGTTTAAACCAACTTCAAAATCAGCTATAAACTGTGTGTAGTAGTAAAGGAAAAGGTACATTCAGACTATTTAGATGCACCAATTTATCCCACATAAAGGGGTAATTACACAATGGAATTTCTCTGACTGCTTTTAACCACAATGATCATGTGTCTTAAGTAAACAAAGGTTATTCTTATATTGGTGAACTGACCAATGAAAGCCTAGAATATAAAACAATCTATCAGTTTTGATTATGTTTATCATCAGTTAATATCTAAATCATACAAGAAGAAAGTAGGCAGGTCACTTAGGTCTAATTTATCAAGTATAGTAATATTTACTGTATTTAATTATAGGAATCATTTCTACTTTTTTCATCTACACATAAATTAGGCACACACAATTTTAGAAAAATCAGATATATTTGGGATTATGGGAAAATTCTTATATCTGCTTGGAGCAAGTAGCTGTATTATCTACAATTATCATTCTAAAAAGTCAGAATTACATCAGATTGGAATGAAAAAACCACATATTTACCAATTACATTCAAGCATATTTACTAAGCATTAAACCCACTGAATTTGAGAAGCCTTATTCCTAAAAAAAACGTTTACAGGTTAATGTGACTTTAATTATTCATTAAGACATGATATCTAGTATTATGCAAACCAATTCTATAACAGTTCAAGAGATACAAATCTTACAATCTTATATTTGAGATGAATTGCCCAGGCATAAATTTCTTGCCTGAACTTGATTGATTGATGCTATTTCAAACTTTAACAAATTACACATAAATATGTTATAGCTTCCAGGTCAGCCATATTTCTTCCATGGACTATGCAGTGTCAGCCCTAACTTGCAAGAGGAAACTCTAGCCTTCTGCCCTTAGTCAGTAGATCAATATCTCCTGTCCAATGCTCTCCAGACATCATGCTATAAAGTCACTGACCCTAGAAATCAGAGGTGTAATGAGATCTGTCACAATCAATTTTAATCCTGCACTGGCAAGCAATGATATTGAATATATTTATTGTATAATATACAGCAGTGCAGCAAAATTATGAATCTGATCTATTCAGCTCTGGGTGACATAAGAGAGATCTATTTGAGATTTAAAAGTACATTCAAATTTTGGAATCTTGAAAATTAGTGATACATTAGAAACCAAAATATATACCACACAGAACATGTGCCACTCATTATCATGTTGGTCTTTTCCTAGAGTTGCTAATTAACAGCCCTGAGCAAGGTATCATGAGCATGAAAAAGGGAAAAAAAAGTTGTTCCTATAAGACCTACAGGTATAAAGATGTTTCACTCTTGATTTTGTTAGATATACATTGCATATTGAGCTGTATGGGAAACCTGATTTTGCCAAAGAACCATTGAGTATACTTAAATAAGTGCAGATTTATATTTTTAGATTATACTACACTATGCCCAGCAAAATACCAATCTTGATGATATGCAGATGAAGCCTACCAATGTAACACATGTAGGTATGCTGTGTTAAAAATAAAAGATGGGATTTCCATCTATATAAGCAAGATATAAAGAACCACTAACAATGCTACCACATGTTTCGCAAGAAAATTTTACCTAAATAAAATGCAAATTCAAATTTTGAAATATCATATCCACAGAACTATGTATTCAGAATATTTCATCATATTCATATTTCCAGTATGAAAATTCTGCAAATCGATCTCCCATGTTTAACACAACATACAAAATTTAATACAAGCCTATGTAATATTAAAGGAGCAATTTTCTACCAATTTTACATTATAATAGCAGCAGGCAATATGATGATTTAAAGTCTTAAACTTTAAGACTTAACAATTTTAAAACTTCTTTATATATCCAGGCAAGAGTCCTTATCCATGTCATTCTCTTGGGATGTCACTTGTATTCCACTTTAAATATCTTTTTTGTTTTGTGATATCTTTTTTATTGATCTAATATTTCTGCATCAGGCAAGATTTGTTTCATATCTATTATTCCTTCATTAAGATCCTTTAAACATAGCCTACACATAAAAGAAGACAACCATTATTGATATTGTTGATATTGTGGCTAATATATGTGGCCCAGTGATGGGGATTCAAAATTTGTTTCTACCGGTTCTGTGGGCATGGCTTGGTGGGCCTGGCATGGCTTGGTGTGTGTGGCTTGGTGGCATGGCAGAGGGAAGGATACTGTAAAATCCCCATTTCCTCTCAATCAGCTGTGACTCGGGAAACAGAGAATAGATGGAGACAGGGCCAGTCAGAGGTGGTATTTACCGATTCTCTGAACTACTCCAAATTTCCACTCCCGGTTCTCCAGAACTGATCAGAACCTGCTGAATACCATCTCTGCTCTGGCCCCATTCTACAAAGATGTCCTTTAATAGTTGCATGTTATAGCATTTTGTGTCATTTGATGAATCTTAATCCTAATCAAAATCAGACTTTTTTTTAAACTAAAATCTTCAGCTTCTTTCCTATAATTTAAATAATAACATCTCTAGTCTCTGTTATGACTTACTGTTGCAGTTTATTTTATGTAGTTTGTTTCAAAATATTATAGTAAAATTTTCCATGTTACAAATTTGTCTGGATCCTTAATTTGTTTATAACTTTCTGGGTTCAAAATCTCATTTAGCTTTTTGCCATTTGTTTCAAATTCTCTAGGTTCTTAAAATTATAGCTAATTTTTCTTTTGTTCAGAAATGGAGATAGATTAGATTCATCAATGAAGTTTTCAACTTGGCATTCCAAATATCTGTAGTAGCTTTAAGATGGTTAGAAAGGCAATTTCCAAATGTGATTAGAGGAAATATTAACAAGCTTAGTGTCCTTTAAAAAGGCTCCACAGCAGTTGTGAGTTTGAGATTGATCCCTTCATCTCTTGGCAGTCACCCCCATGGGAGACCACTGTCTTGCAGTTTCCTTGCAAGCAACAGCTATCTAAAGCATATGTGGCAATCTTCCATCCTTTCCTTTTTCAGATAGATTCTACTCACCAGTTCTTTGTTCCCTACCATGACTGCTCTCTCCACTTTCCATGGAAACAAGTTTGCTCGCCATATCTCCAACAGATATCCTTGCATATCTCCATTATTTCAATCAGATATACACATACATAAATACATAAAAATTATACTTGCAGAACTTAGGAATATAAAATAGTTTATTTTATACAACACAGACAAAATATTCCATCCAGTTGTTTTTTATCTCGGGGTCTGCAAGTTGTAGTCCTAGATGCTATTGAGACTGAACTGCAATAACCAATTCTGATTATACAGATGAGCAAATAAAAATGAATCTTCCAAATTTATAATTAAAGAAATAAAGAAAAGAAGAAAACGAGCAAAATGGTGTATTTATTCTGTACAGATAAGAGTTTACAGCAAGCCATAGCTTCGAAGTATAATTCTCTTTTTAAAATGTAGTAAATATTTGGATTTAACAATAAGTACAAATTTAAAAACAATAAAATATATCTCAGTATATTGAGGTCTACCTTTGTTAAATTCCAAGGTAAAAAAGCACACCATTACTGATTATTGGAAAAAGATTCAAATTTGTCAGTTATTTAGCATCAGTGTATCACAGCATCTCTGAGCCTCCTCCTCCTCCTCCTCCAATCTTGCTATGTGAAAGTGTCATGTGAAGGTCTCAACATCTGATCACAGTTGAATGAGCTTGTTAAGTTGGAAGTCTAGCTGAATTGGGTCTTGTTAATATGAACTAGTGAGCATCAAGGAATCCCAGGTTTGTTGAGTTGCAAGTATGAAAACATTCCAGAAGTTTTTTATATTCATATTTTTCCAAGAAAATGTGAATGTGGGGTGACCAGGAATCAGTCTGACTCAGGGAGAATTATGTAACATTTTCCTATTTTCAGGGTCTTAGCTAATTGCTATAATATTTTATAAATATCAAACACAACTTTAAAAATTCAAATAAAATATTTAATCTAAAAGCATTTTAAATTGACAATTAATAGGCTACATATTAAAACTACACTATACATGGAACAAAAAATTAGCATAGAAGGACCATTGTCTTACGTGAATGGTAGTTCTCTGTGAGCTGCGGGAGAGTCCAAGCATGGGTTCAACTTCAGTTTGTCTGCTCGGTGACTGAGTTATTTTAGAGTCTTTAGCCATGCCTCGTAGGCTTGACGGCATCAGTTTCTCAATGAAGACATGGACCACAAGAAGACTTTGATGTCCTGTTGCTTGTTTCGACTCGGTCATCTTCATGTAATCTGGATGTGGACTCGGACGTTCGGGTGGGATTGGATTTTCCCGCAGTGCACAGAGAACTACCGTTCAGGTAAGACAATGGTCCTTCTCCTCTGCGCTGCTTGGAGAATCCAAGCATGGATATTCCCAAGCTTAATGTTCTATGGGTGAAAAGATGGATTGTCTGAGGCCCTGTCAGCCTGGATTGCCTATAGGACTCTCCAGCCAAACGATGCCTCAGCCGAGGAGAACAAGTCAAAATTTATAATTGGAGAGGCCCATGTGGTTGCCTTACATATTTTCTCCACCGAAGCTTGAGTAGCCCAGGTGGCTGTAGTAGCTTCGTTGTTAGTGGAGTGAGCCATGATACGGCCAGGTGGTTGTTTGGATTGGTGTTCGTACAGGAGGACACCTTCTTGCCCATGGAAGCGGGCTAAAGGGATATAATATTGATTCAGTTCAACGGAAGGAATCCGTCCTCTAAATGTAGCAGTGAATTGCATTTCTGACATCCAATTTATACCACAGTTTTTTCAGTGGGATGAATGGCATTGAGACAATCAGGTAAAATGACTTTCTGAGACCTGTGAAGTAAATGAGTGTTTACTTTAGGGATGAATGATGGGCCCCGCCTGAGGATGACCTTATCAGGCTGCATGATGCACATGTTTTCTTGGACAGACAGAGCGCCAGCTCTGAAATTTGCCTTGCGGAAGTGACTGCCACAAGGAAGGCAACTTTAGTGTCAGATGACGAAGACTGGAAGTCTCAATGGCTTGTATGGTGGATTGATGAAAGCCTGCAAGACCAAGGAAAGATCCCATGTGGGATATCATTGAATTACTGCTAGTCACAGATTGGTTGCTCCCTGGAGAAAACTAGACACCTATGGATGTCTAGAGAGGGTGCAATTGGAACCAGATCATAGAATTGTTGATAAGGCAGGGACCTGCCTTCAAAGAGTGTTTGGGGCGAGCCCCTTGTCAAGCCTGTGTTGTAGGAATTTGAGCACCTGAGGAACGGAGGCCGAGCTGGGATTGATGGTGTTGGTAGAATACCACCTGCAGAAGGCGGCCCAGGAAGTGTTGTAAATACAGTTCGTAAAGTCGTGTCTCGAAGCCTGTATGGTCTGGATGACTCGCCCGGAGAATTTCCCTTTCTCAGGGGATCCCTCTCAAGTGCTAGATGGTTAGCTGGTGCCACTGAGGTTCTGGGTGGACCAATGCTCCCTGGATGAAAGAGATCCTGTCCTGGGTATCCTCCACAGGCGGGAGACGGACAGGCTGACTAAGTCCATGAAACATGGCCATCTGGGCCAATATGGAATGACCAACAGCACTTCTGCCCCTTCTGTGAAGATCTTCCTGACCACTCAAGGAATGAAGGTGAGTGGGGGAAAACCGTAAAGAAGGCTGGGTGGCCATTAGTTGTAAAGAGCATCCATGCCCTCTGCTCTAGTTGTTGGGAACCTGGAGAAAATATCTCAGGAGGTGAGCATTCTTTGGTGTGGCAACAGGTCCACTCATGGGCGGTTGAATCTGCTGATAGCCATTGGAAGAGATATGGTCAAGATACTGGTCAATGATAGACCTGCTTAGTCAGTTCACCTGAGTGTTGGTTATGTGCTCGGCGCAGATGGATAGATGAATCTCTGCCCACAGGCCTAGCTTCTCCACCTCATGCATCAGAGCCTTGGGATGTGTGCTTCCCCGGGGATTCACGTGGGTTTTGGTGGCCACATTGCCCATGAGCAGGAAGATGTGTTGACCAGCCATTCAATCTTTGAAGCATCGTAGAGCCAGGTAAGCGGCCCTGAGCTCCAATTAATGCTATTCTCTAGCTCCTCCTGCGACCACTCTCCTGTGACTTTGGGACTGAAGGTGTGCACCCCAACCAAACAGGCCCTGGTGGTCCTGATGTTACAGGCACCTCACATGGGTTTCCTTGAAGAGGTATCCTTTTCTAATGGCTGGAGCAGTCTATCAAAGCAGTTGAGTTGCAAACTCAAAGAGGGGAATCCACACCTTGATGTGGAAGTTTGTTCTCTTGGCTCGTTGGATGCAGCAGCAGAAGCACTGTATCAGGGCAATCTTGTCCAGATAAACAACTGAAATGCAGGAAATTAATTTGCTGAGTAACAGTATCAGTGGGTCCTGCTTTGCGATCGGATGGATGTGGATTCATGATCAAGGCTGGATTGGCAGTCCTGGGAAAGCGTCACCCCTGTAGGATACTATCACTGCCCCCAAGTGCAAGATCTGATGGTGGGCTGAAGATCACTCTTTTCCATGTTCACGGAAAAGCCATGTTTCTAGGGAAACGATGCAGATCCCACTGTGCTTGCCTGATGGAAGACTGGATGAAGATGTTGTCCAGGTAACGCACACCGGTTGAGAGTGGAGGTGTGCTGCTATTGCTGCTACTAACTTTGTGAAGATCCTGGGGCTGATGAGAAGCCAAATGGCAGAGCCCGATACTGGAAGTAGCATCCTGCATAATGGAATCTCAGGAACTTTCAATGGGATGGGTGGATGGGTACGTGCAGGTGAGCCTCCCTGAGATGTATTGATGTAAGCAGGTCCCCCTCCCGAATGCTGCCCAGGATGGAGTTTAGGGATTGCATTTTAAAGTGTTTGTATACTATGTGAGAGTTGAGCCATTTTAGATCTAAGATGGCTCTGCACCACCACCACTACCACCCCGAGCTCTTGGGGACTAGGAATAGTATCGAATAGAATCCTAGGCCCTCCTAATCCGATGGAACCAGTTCGATCGCCTTGATGTCTAGAAAGTGACGAATCTCGGTCTCCATGAGCGCCCTCTTGGAGGGATTTCGGGGAGTGGGACAGCTGAGGAAGTGGGGGGAAGGAGTTCCATGGTGAGAATTATCTTTGTCCTAGAAAGCATCTGGAGCCTGGGGAGGGCAAAAAATGAGTCCACCGTGCCATTGCGCACCAAAAGCAAGGGGATGGGGTCACACATGCATGTGCAGAGGGAGAATGCATGGAATTATAAGTGTGGGCAAGTGTGCACACAACCCTCTGTGCTCCCGCTGCTTTTGGCATGCAATGGCAAAAGGTTAACCCCACTGGCATAGACACTATTTCATTCTTGTTTATTAGCTCAAGAACACTTAATCACACTGTAGAATTTTCTTTTTCATAAAAGATCTCAGGATAGATCTTGCACACTAAAGACTATGAGTACTTCAGTGTTTTGAATTATTAGTAAATGGGAAGAATAACCCAGTAAACCACCTGAATACATCTTAGTAGACAAACATAAGCCCACATGCAGTAAATATAATGCACTACCTAGAGGGAAAGCTTTCTCAGAATAAGAAATTACTTGTTTATTTAACTATCTGTATTCCACCTTTGTAGTTTCAATGTTAAAGTATTTTTAGCTTGCGTAACAGTATATGAATGCTAAGACTTGCTTTAACAACAATAAAAAAAACATATTATAGAGTTCTAAGCGAAAGGATGTGGCTACTCCACTTCTTTTTGCAAGAACTATCAAAAATATGGCTTCCATGGTTATCGTGAAGTATCCTTCTGGTAAATGGAAAATAGATCCAATATCTCAAGAAAATAAGAAGACGGGGCCAAGATTTTCTATGGAGCTCCCTTGGGGGGGGGGGGAGATTCCATTTTAGTCACAAACATTGACTTCAGGCATGTTGATTTTCACTCACAAGCCATATATTCTTTTATTAATTAGTTACCATTACAATCTTAGACATGATATTCCCCTACATGCTAAGGTTGGAATTCTTTCTTTTCCTGATTGGACCCTCTTCCTTCATTAGGCAGGCCTTCACTGTCTCGTCCTTGAAAGGATACTTCATTGTAAATTACATTAATGTTGATTAAATTATTATTTTCAGTTTTCGGATTAATGATGCCAACCTTAAAGGTAAATTCTTACCTTGAGGGAACTTGATTTTTTAATAGCATTATCTGCAAAATTGTGCAATGAAATGCTTTATCTTATCAGACCCTTTATCCATATTCATTTTGTTGTTCAACTTACACATGCATGGAGTTGTCATTAGTGGTACTTTAATATTGAGCCTTACAATATTATCCATTGTAAGTTTCTCCTTGTTCTCTTTGCCTTTGATTTTTCCAAACTTCTCCAAAGATCCTATCTCTAAACAATATGTTACTAATATATTTAAGCTTTAGCTTCATTATCAATATTTCCAGAATTACTTCATTAGAACTGAATGATTTGTTCTTCTTGCAGCACAAGATACAGTATTACCAAGAATTTTCCTCCAACACAATTCAAATAAATCAATTTGTTTTCATACAGTATTAATTATTTTTCTTTCTTCTGCTATTTTTCTATTTTATTAAATAAAGACAAAAATGGGCTATATACCAATTTAGGAGTTTAATTTCTAGTAGTAAATTAACTTAAATGGAAACAATTTTAGCTCTATAAAATGAAGGGCAATTTTGACTATTATAAACATGTTTTTGTAGATTTTCCCCTTTTTCCTGTCTTTTCTTTTCCTTCCCCACTTTATTTTTACATATAATTTTGCATAAGGAATTAAAAAAACTTAGGAAGGATGACTCTGAATAAGCTAAGGAAATATAATGTAAAAGGCCAGAACATTTTTAGACAATTCACACATATTTTCTTTCCTAAGGGTTTTCAGAACAAGTCACATCAGAGTCAACACAATTAATCCACTAATACATAGCCGATATGCAGAAAATACAGCGAAAACTGTGAGTTGATGAGCTTTGTTCAACTTTTGTGGAAAGCTGCAGAACAATTTAGTATTTGCCCGTGTAGGTGATTTAGTGCAGTGTTTTTCAACCTTTTTTGTGCAAAGGGACACTTTTTTTCATGAAAAAAATCAGGAGGCACACCACCATTAGAAAATGTTAAAAAAATTTAACTCTGTGCCTATATTGACTATATATAAGTGTTTTTCCCACGGCACACCTTACACTATGTCACGGCACACTAGTGTGTCGCGGCACAGTGGTTGAAAAACACTGATTTAGTGTAGTTTTTCTGACACTGAAAATTGCCATCATAATCATCAAACAGCTGAAGTGGCCTTTGACAAAAGTTTGTGATAGTCATAATATTTGTGCTATCTACTAATCTGTCTGACATAAATTACCAATTAAATGAAGTGACTGAGTGTGATACCGTGTGTTCCACATTTATTCTAGCTGCAATTCTATAGATATTTTCTTGGGAGAAAAAATCATTCCACAACCTCCAAATTCAATTCATTTTGGATCGGCGGATCATTCCAATAAAAATGATAATTATATATTTGTACATACTGAAGTTGATAGTAGTAGTTGACTCTAAGGTTGATGGTATTAACACTTTTAAAAGTATTTAAAAGTTTACCCACTGAATTAATTTAAAAATAAATCCTAGAAAATTACTTTCTTCAAACCAAAATGCATTTAGGAAGTGCAACCAAATCTACTTTAGAATGCATCAATTAATTTCACTTACATTAACAAGAACTTTTGCTGACACCTAGCAGATAGATAATTAATTGCAACTGTACTGCCTTTGAAAGGCTTTGAAGAATATAAATATAAGCAAAAATTGTGTGTGTGTATGTTTAAAGTTCCTTATGAAAAGTGTGCACAAAAATACAAAAACCGTAATAAAGGGGATTTTTAAAATTACCCTGAATTATCCCATTGCTTTTATTTATTTCTGTTTATCCTGTACATTAAAACATCTGATTTTTAGGAATTGCATTGGACACTGCATCAATAGCATCTATTTAATACATTTCAAAACTTGAAGCAACTATGTGATCCACTTGTCACTACTATAAATAGGGCGAAGTCTCTCTGAACTGCCTTATATTCATATGACTTTTGACTAAAACTATTTAAAGAACTACTATGATTTTTCCAGATGACTTAAAATACAAATATGCGAAGTCATTCTTCCCTGTGGTAAGTTACTCATTCAGGTCTAAGAAAGCCACTGTAAATAAAACATACTGAGTTGTATCAAAGAGTATATTTCAATGAGAAATCAATTTCACTAAGTTGAATAGACTCTCCATCTTGTAGGCTTACACATCTCTACATTTACTCCAGATGATTGGTGGAGGAGCACCTGCAGTAGATTTTACAATTTGAAACTGATTGCAAACAGGAAGAATAAAAAATGATGCCATGCATTTATTTAGAATATGGCATACAATGTCAGGGAAATCTACATATCCTAGACACGCAATGCAGTCTTGATAGATTAGATTGCTAGTTCATTCTCCAACAAGCAAAATCAATGGGAAAAGACAGGTTCATTTAACCACTGCATGATTTACTTAACAACTGCTGTGATTCATTTATCAACCATGGCAAAAAGGTGAAAAATCAAATGTGACTCGCTTAATAACCACCTTGCTTGACAACAGAAATTCTGATTCCAATTATGGTCGTAAGTCAACAACTACAGTACCTGTACTGACGGAGTGGAAGTTTTGGAAAGTAAGGCAGAATTTATAAATAGAGAGATGGCATTTGTCAACGGCTGTGGAAAATCAGGAGAATAATGCAAGGCAAATGACTATAAAAATTTATTGCAAGCTTAAGCACTCTACAAGAATTTGAGCTACTAACAGTCAAGGAAAACTATCAGGAAAAAGAAAAGCTTACAAGGTGGCCTGACTTAGATTTCTTATGGGTGCAAAGGGACTCATGACTGATGACATATTTGACCACTCCTTCCATGAAGATTTTGGGGCCAAATAACAATGTGGACAACTTAATGGCCATTGGTGTGAGAGTTCTTTTTTTTGTTATGCAGTTTTTTATTTTTTTCATTTTCATAACATATAATTACATGTATACTATTACATAGCCAACATCATATTGTATTATTAAATGTTTACATCAGTTCATCTTACCATCAACTCCCAGAAACAATTATTGACTCGTCTGCTCTCCCTACACCATATTTGTACCTTATCCATCACTTTCTTCTCCCTCTCTCCTCCCCCTCCCTACCTCCTTTCTTCCCTCTGTTCTCCTTCCCTTCTCTACTTCCCTTCCTCTCTCCTTCTCCTCTCTCCTTCTCCTCTCTCCTCTTTCCATTTCTCTCCTTCTCTTCCCCCTTGCCCTCTCTCCTATCCCTCTCTTCTTCCCTTACCTCTCTCCTCTACTTCCCACTCTTCATCTCCTTTACTTGGTGTATTCAGCTACTGAGCAAGCTCCATTTTATGTTGATGGTATTTATAATTCCTTTTCAATATACATATTTAATTTTAACATGTATTCTCCTTTAAAAAAAATAGAAACAAAAAATATATAGTCATTGTCCAATGATTATATAAGTCCAATAAACCTAAATCTAAACCTAAACCATTGTGCTTTTAAACCACCACCACCCCAAGCCTAATTTTGGCCTGGTTACAATTCCCAGCTATTCTCATCATTATCTTTATATAACTATACATCCTGACATGCCTCCAATTTGTGATTCTGTCTTTAAATCTCATAGTTTCTCATTGTAGGTGTATTTCATGTTCCCTTTCCATTTTTCCATATCTTGGATTAGATTACCCTTAATTTTCAATAAATGGCAATCTTCTCTGTTCATTACAAATCCTTTAATCTATTATATAAAATAACAAGCGATGAACATCTCACTTTATTCATCATCTTAAAAATTCTATATATGTCCATCTTTCATATATTTTAACCCATGTTTAGTTGTCCTTCTATTGTTATATTGTCAATTTGCAACTGAGTTTAATTATCATGTACAAAAGTGAATCACAAACCTCTGCTTACCACCTCACCATATCAGTTTCATATTTATCCATATTCCATATATTTTAACCTTTGTTTAATTATATTTCCATTATTATATTCAACCAATTAGCAACTCCATTTTATTGTCATATTTAGGAATAAAACCCTTATCTTAGCTTTATATTTTCCCATATAACAGTTCTTAGTTGTCTGATTTTTCCCTAGTAAGTCTTTTGTCCCATTTCTCTGTCCTGTCTTCTCCTTTTTCTTTGTTTTGACACATCCACTCTCTTCAATTTTTCCCAGGCCACCATCAAAAGGATATTTATATTTCTCTTTGTTGGGCATAATCTCCTACTTCAATTTTGCTTATGCCACTAACCTCAACCTCTTTGCCTGCTTTTTATTCCCTTTTGTTGGGACACCTCCCCTTTTTACAGTTTTCCCTATACTACTGCCAAGACCAATGGAGTTTTTTGTCTGTTTTTTATTTTCCTTCATTTCTACCCCTTCTTGTCTTGCCCCCCCCCCTCCTTCTTTGAATTCTTCTTTAGATATCTGCTTTTCTGGGTTCAGAATTCTATTAGGCTTAATTTTAATGATTTATGCATATTTTTTATAATTTCACATAGTTCTTCAAATTCCCAGTTTTTCATGATATTCAGTTCCAAAGTTACAGTTAGTTATACAGTTCTGTTTCAGAGTTCTGATCCACCTTAAAGTTATCTACTTCAGCTGCTGTGGGGAAGAGCGATGGAAGCAATCTTGGTCTTTGGTTCTTCTTAATGTCCAGTTCCAAAATTGCAGTTAGTTATACAAGTCTTATTTGAGGTTCTGGTCCACCTTAAATTTAATTCAACTACTGTGAAACTGGGAGAGAAGCTGGGGCCATCTTAATCTTTTGCAGAGAAAAAAAAAAGGACGAAAGAGGGGAAAAAAACCCTCGCATTTCCAGTTCTTGACTTTGTTATTATTCTTTCCCTTGCCACCTCCACCTCCGGTCGATCAGAGCTGCTCAAAACATATTAATTGAAAACAAACTTGCAAACAGCCAGATTTGGGTAAGTTTCTATTTTGCCTCCTGCTTTTCCAAATTCTGATTTATGGCAGTTGGTTAATTAAAACTTTCCAGTCACAATCAAGGTTAGGTTATCAGTTATCAGTGAGAAGAATTTTTTTTCTTGATTTTTTTTGGAGTTGCTTAAGAGAGATAAGTTGGAAGAAGTTCAAACGAAGTAAATCCTTCGGAATATTTGGTTTCTATTTCAATCCAAACCAAATTTAGAGTTTATATTTGGGTGGGGTTTGTCACTTCTCTGCTTTCTCCCTTTCCGTCCAAATTTGTTTCAACAAATAGCTTTGGGATGGCTGGTGTTTCAACCCCCCATTTTCCTTTTCTTTCTTTCTTTTTGAGAAAATCCCGATCTGACCATCGAGGTGGCGCAGTGGTTAAATGCAGCACTGCAGGCTACTTCAGCTGACTGCAGTTCTGCAGTTCGGCTGTTCAAATCTCACTGGCTCAGGGTTGACTCAGCCTTCCATCCTTCCAAGGTGGGTAAAATGAGAACCCAGATTGTTGTTGGGGGCAATATGCTGACTCTAGAGAGGGCTGAAAGCCCTATGAAGCGGTATATAAGTCTAACTGCTATTGCTATTGCTAATATATTTATGCTCTCAAGATTTCTTTGCCTTTTCCAGGTTTGATTTATGGTTGTGGGTTAGATAAATTTTCTACCAGTCTTTCATCTCTTCCTCACCCTTCTGTTCATTTGCTTTGACTGGAAGTCAGCATCTTGTCAGCCATATTGCAGGCTGCCACCCCCTCTCTGATTAATAAGCAAATCTCTGACTGCAAGGGACCTGTTGCCTCCCTCTGGGTCTGATGAGAAAAAAAAAGGATCCCTGGAGTAGGTTTGTCAGACAGGGTTCATGTGAGGCTCTTCAGAGCTCACATCCCCACATCTGTCCAGCTGGAGAACTTCCTGTCAAATCTGTATGTGAGAGAGTTCTTGAGATGACTTCCAGTTTTATCTTCCAAAGTCAGTTCTTAGTGTCCTGTAGACTTTGTATTGCACCAGGCATTCATAAATCTATATCCATGATATTAAGTTGCAGGCTTTCCTGTAATCAATCCAGACTTTGTTTGGATCAGTCTGTCTAGACCTTGAGTCTTAGGTTATTGCTATGGGCTATGAGCAACTAGGTTTTTGATCCTCTGGTGTTCTTACCAAGGCCCTTCTGACCTGTGTTCACGCTCTTCAGTACAGCTGACTAACTTGTTACCACATTGCCTTTTTCAGTCTTCAACATAATTTAGTACAGATGTATGGTACTGTTGTTTTTCTTATTGTGAAGCCAAGCATCTTTAGAATTACAGTAGCTGTGGCATATATATAGGGGGCATGATGGCTCAGCAATTGAAGATGCTGAGCTTGTCAGCTGAAAAGCTGATGGCCCGCATTTACATCTGAGCATCTTGTGACAGGGTAATTTCCTGTTACTTGCCCCAGCTCCTGCCCATCTAGCAGTTCAAAAGCATGCAATGCAAGTAGATAAATAGGTACCACTTCAGTGGGAGGGTAACAGTGTTCCATGTGCCTTGGAACATAGCCATGCTGGTCACATGACCACAGAAATGTCTTCAGACAACATTGCCTCCCTCATATAAGAAACGGAGATAAGCAGACAGTCAGAAACGAAAGGGTAGGGGAGACCTCTACCTTTTAAAGCATATACTAGTTTACTGGTTTGTGATAAAGTGACAACAGGGATGTCATTAGGACTCTACTGGATCTTCTAGCATGCTATCTTTTCCATTGAGGCATGGTAGCTAGTCTCAAGGATTAAATGTAGCTAGTATATAAATGATCTTATGCATCTACTTATCATCTACTGTTTTGGGTAATGGAGGGAATGACAATGTGTTCCAGCTTCAGATATTGGCTACGGTTATTCTTCAAGTATTCTTGATTGTGAGACGTAATTGAGATTGATCTCCCTCAAGATTTGACAGCAGCTTCCTCTTCACTATGTTGGGTAACTAGGTGATTTTAATTGTATGTATATAACTTTGACATCTATTCATAGTCCCTTCACTTTATCTGCATGTAGTCTTCAATTTACAACCACAACTGAGCCCAAAATTTCCACTACTATGCAAGACAATTAAGTGAACTTTGTCCCATTTCACAATTTTCATGCCACAGCTGTTAAGTAAATCACTGCAGTTAAGTTAGTAACACTGCTATTAAGTGAAACTGACTTCCCCCTTCACTTTGCTTGTCAGAAGATCACAAAAGGTGATATGACCATGGGACACTGAAACTCATAAATACATGCCAGTTGCCAAGCATCCAAATTTTGACCATGTGCTGCCACAGTCATGTGGAAAAGGGCCATAAATATTCATTTTTTTCGGTGCCGTTGTAACTTTGCTTACAACTTCTAAATGAATGGCTGTAAGTTGAGGTCTACCTATATTCCATCTCATTAGGTCTACTGTTATTACTCCATCAATTCCCGGCTCTATTATCTTGTCCATGCATCATTTATTCTAGTAGCTAACTTATCATCAGATTGTTCGGGTTTCCCAATATCAAACATAGACCTTCTTAATGTGTGAGAGCCAGCACAACTCTCTTAAATTTGTGTCATTCTTATATCTGAGGTATACAGATATAAACATTAGTGGGCCTTTGCCTGAGAATCCCAGACCTAAAAGTAGGTACCAGCCAGGATCTGAACTCCAGTCTCCTGTATCAGTATATAGTTAGCAATTTTTCAGCATCTAAGTAAAAGTACCCTTAACCTATCCAATATAACATTGACAATAATATAGCTATGATCTTTGAGGGTTTTTATTCATATTACTTATATGGGATGAAAAGAAAAACTGAAATGATTCATTTTGGCTTTCTTTTACCAAACATCTGACTTGATGAGACATAAACATTAAAGCACTTATCATTGTGATAAGCTACATTCTGCAACAACAATTATTATTGATAAGAAAAGTGTTCTTTCCTAACCTTTAGATCAGGATATTTAATTTCATAAGTCTACAGAGAAAGCTATTCTCTTTAACAGGACAAGTGACTCAAGGCAATGTTGTTTTTCTTCCCCTCTTTTCTGTGATCTATTTAGCACTTTTTGAGCCATAATTTCCCCTTGAGTTCAGTGCAATATTCCAGATTATGAACCAGTGTTTTGTGTATTTGGTTTTGATCACAATAAAACAAAATTAAAACCTTACAATATACATCTATCATTTCACCAACTACATGTCAAAAGATGCTAGCCCAGAAAATAACATAAAAGAATAAAATTAAGAGAAATAAATATAAGTGGAGAGGACAACAATAGAAATAATACTTTGTATTTCTATGTTAAATGCCTCTCTCTATGCTATATGCATAGTAGCTAAAGGCAAGCTGGAAACCAGCCAGGTCCTGGCTGCCAGCAAAAATTTTGTCACCTCCTTTGAACATCTGAAGTATGTTTACCCAATAGATTTCATTAAATTACACTTCCATTAGGAAGCATACAATGTTGATACTCATCTCAAAGATAAAAGGGATTGCTAAGAGGCATGTCATCCTGCTCCCCAGCTGATTGCTATTTCTGGGCCAATCAAGGAAAGGAGCCAGAACAATACTTAGTTTAAAAAAATGCAGCATCTCCCCAAGGACTGCATGCTAAGAGACTGCAGCTCCATTATCAAAATGAGCATATCATTAATGACAATATTGTGTGTTATTTTAATGCAACTCATACACAACAAAACAAGCTGCATTTGGGTCATTAGTAAACCAGTGTTTCCAAGGGTTAGCAACTCCTTACAAAGGCAGAACACTTCTCACGTGGGCAAGGGCCATGGTGAAGATTTCATAACATCCCAAAATATAAAGCATCATCTCAAAATACTCCATCCACAAGCACACCAAAGAGTTTGACGACTAAGAAGCAATTTAAATAGAAGCTACTAATTTACATAAAGCAAGAAGTAATTTAAGTATTACCATCTGATGATTAAATATTTTGGAAAGAGAGTTAAAGTGAGCCAGCATTAGCAAAGCTATTTCCAGAGCTGCAAACCATCCAAGGGAAAGCAATAAAAATGTAGTACACGCATGGTAAAAAGAAAAAACCCAAAATGCATTAAATACAAATAAGGAAAAAAAAGATTTTATTTGGAATTCAAGCAGATTGTATTAGCAGATTCAAGTCCAAAGACAGTAGCATTAATGTATTGCTAATATATAAGTTTGTGCAGATATGTAACAATATATATACTGCTGAAGTTTATATACATATAAAACATTCTTCTTTTAAGAAGATTGGTTTACTACTTACATACGACTTTCAAACATTCATACAAAGAACAAATAAAACTAAAGTCTAAAGTAAAAGGAAGAGAATTTACATATTATATTCAGGAATACCCATCCTGTTAACAGCAGTCAACCTATGAATATTTACTTCCATAATATCCTCAAATCAGTCACTATGCAACTTCCATTTCAACCTACTCTTTGAACAGGCTGGCAAGCTTTTGGTTGGGCTGTATCTGACATATTATATGAACTCTAATTATCTGCCTTTTTGCAATTAATCATCTCACAATTATATTTCCTGCACCTATAAGCATCCAGCTGGGAACAGAGTTTAATCTAGAAAATAAAAAAGAAGACTTAGGTTTATAACAAATTGCTTCTAATTAACAGAATCTTCCCTACTCATTTTACCTAAAGATGCCTACAGCTAGTTAAACCATTTATTGTTTGTATTTTTGATTATAATTTTACAATTTCATTTAAATTTCCCCAGTGAATAAGTAGTTCAATGGAAATACAAACCTCTTATCATTTAAGTAAATAAATATTCTGCTGAGAAACAAATAAGCAATTAAGAAAAGCTAAACCAACTTTCTTTTTAAAAAAAATAGAGATGATTAAACATTTATATAGGACGATGTTAGATGACAAACCTCAGGCAAAAGGTACATGGAACTTGAATTTCTGAATTCAACAACTGTAAAAACTACAGAGGCTTCTAGAATGAGATTACTGAAAACCAACTTGATTATTTATATTTTATTATTGTTTTGTAGTATTCTTCTGGCTAAACAGCACTGGGTCTCTCTTATAGCTGCACTATTCCACCTCCTAACCCATCCTTCTTGCATTTTCTCTACATTCTATTAGTTTCTGTATATTCTGTGCAATTTGGTAAACTATAATGTTTTCTTTTGTATCCTCCTCATGCTCAGATCATAAAGGAATTGAGAAGCTGAGACTGGAAGCTAAGAACAAATTCATAAAGGCAAACAATAGTACTAAGCAACAGGTCTACAATATTAGATAATAATGCTAAAACAACTAACTTTTTGAATGTAAATTAGTATTAGTACTCACAAATTTTGAATAAGGAGGAATGAAACTTTTCCATTTCAGAAGCCAATTTTGATATGAATAAATAAGGTATAACTGGAAATCAAAAGCCAATTACAAAATTGTTTCCTTTACATAATAAAATGAATTATTTTATTAAATTATCCCTTTGGGACAACTAATTATACTGCTTATAAAGAAACTATAAAGTAAAAAATAAGAATAGAGCCATACCAACCAAACCAAAGCCCACATGTGACAATGGATGATAGGCTCTGGCTAATAAACTATACATACAAATAGAGACTGTGCAAAAGCAAAATAATTGTTACAAAATCAGTAATACTACTCAATAAATTCAACATATAAAAGAAGGAAGTAAATAACACCTACCTGCTTGCAATGGGATTAGGAGTCTCAATCTTAATTCAGGACATTTCATATGGCCATAATCGTAGGCATAGCAACATTTTGCTGAGTGCATATATGGAGCAGAATTAAGATTTTATTTTTTAAAACATTTAAATGTTTTGAACCATTTTCCCAAGAAGTAAATTGGAGCATTGGCTGGCTTTTTTACAAATGTTTCTTGAAATATTGCTCAGAAACTAAACAAGTGAATAGTTGGATGATTAAATAAATTGTTCTAGTATTGATTGAAGAGTTCCTTCTCTAAAAATTGTTGCAAATGTAAAATTCAACAATTCTGGGATTTATACCAGAATGGAAAAAAATTCTGTAAGTTGAATTTCTTTTTCAACCTGATAATTATTATTACTAAATTTTACATTCCCATAAAGCACAATTTAACTAGCATTGCACAGTAATTGCTACAAGGATACTCTAGGATCCCTACTGGAAATCACTTATACTTCTTCCTACTGCAGAATGACTACTTAAATTATGTGACTCTATGTCCAGATAACTTTATTTCAGATCCAAAAAGATTATTATCATTAATTTAATAGGACATGGTGATGCAGAGGATTAGTGATGCTGGAACTGCCAGAAATGGTCTGTACTCCAGCGGTTCAAGCCAAGCTCCAAGAGATGGAGTGAGCCCCTGTCACTCGATCCCTAGCTCCTGCCCACCCTATAAGTTCAAAAGCATGCACTGTTGTGAGTAGATAAATGGGTACAACTTCAGTGTAGGAGGGGGGGTAATCATGTGTACGAAGAAAAATAGCTTATTCCCAAATGGTACAATATATCCTCCAAGAAACACATTATGACAAGTTCATAACTAAAGGATTTAGGATATTTAGTATAATTTTAGTTATGGTATATTCAGAAAACTTTTCCAGTACAATCCTTAGAGAGAGAAAAACCCTTGCATGTTTGTATTTCTAAAGTACACATTTCTAGGAAGCACAGATCCACTGAAGAGAACACAAAAGATTTTCAGATAAGAAGCAGAATTAGATGGAGAGGGAGTAATATTGAAGCACTTCAGTGATTTAAATAGGAGTCCTAAAGAGATGCTCTTAAGTGCAAATTTGTTCTTGTTTCTGCACTATTTTCTAAACACATGAAAAATCAATGATAACACCTTAAAAAACTTTTAAAAGTTTTTGAAGCATGTAATTTAAAAGTAACATCTCTTCCAACAGAGAAATGGTAAATTATGGGGTTGGCATTTGCATTTGTTACAATGTCAAGGCTTCCTGCCTATCAGCCCATATACAAACAATATCTAAAGGTGTCATCTACATATTTACCAAAGGAGCTTAAGAACAAGAACTGTCAGTATATTTTAACACTTCTCCAGCACATCAGCTTTCATCAGGTGTAAACACAACATGTATAATTTATTGGTTTAGTTTAATTTAAAGAGATGACAGTCATATGTCAACACAGGTATTGATAAGGTAAATAAAGACTACAGGAAAATGTCAAAAACTTATTAAAATATTCTGCAGTTTCCACATGAAATTAGATATTTGTCAATAGGTAAGTTACATGTTTTCCTTTTTGGACTGATATTGAAGAACAACCTAACACTCCAGTTAACAAGGAAAAGATAATGGTCAAATAAGAAATACTTTTGAAAACAAAATTGGAAGCTACACTTTATTCTTGAACATATTAAAAATTTTATACTTTTTTTAAATACTAGTCTTCAATTAAAACATTCACTTTTGTGTATTGTGCTGTGATTGCAACTTTAAAGTTATTTGTTATTTTTTTAGTTTGAAAACTATCATTTTCAATTATATAGCCAGATATTAAATTGAGTACAAAATAGAATAAACTTAGTTATTTTGCTCCCTGCTTGGGCATTTATTTTAATAATTTGTTTGAAATAATTTAAATAATGAAATATACTGTAAATTATAACTCATTTCTAGGCATCATATTTCAGAAATAACATACAGTGAGTTCATATGGCCAACATTGAAATTTAGGTAGAAAAAACAACCTTGAAATACAGTATATTCATTTCACTGTTTTCATAATTCATTTCATTTTATCCAGGTAAGCATAAGTTTCCACTATATAGTTTATTCTGGTAGATTGTTTGTATAACACAGGATAAAATTCATTCCCAAAAACCAAGTACCATATGTGTTTAGCACGATGATAACATCCATGCTAATATTAATATGTGCTGTAGAAGGATAGCCTTAGCTGTACTTTTGTATAAAAATGTAATTTCATGACAAAGATTGGTCTGTAAATTACTTCTGAATGATTGGATGACGTTTAGGGAGTACCCACAGTTGTAGGACAGAAAACAGAAAACAAAAATCTTTTTGTGTTAACAGAAGATTGCTTGCACAACATTGGAGTTCAGTTTTCACAAATCTCAATATACAGTAGATTTTGGGTTGCTGAATTTTGAAAACTGATTCTTCCTTAAGACCCAGTCATGAAACTGGTTAGTCTGAGTGAATTTACATTCTCTAAATTTTAATTTGACAAGAATGTTATAATGAAACAAAATGTTTTCTGGGATGCATTGGTCAAAAGAACTAAATTATGTATATATTCCATAAGAAACATAAGTTCAATCATTAGTGCAAATGTACCAGCAGAAACAGTAGCATAGCATATAATTCTAACTATGTATGTGAAATACAGCATGTAAATCAGTTAGAATGCATATGTTTTAAATTTCCATCTCAAGTAACTAATATACAAAACAAGCGGAACAGCATACTAGCACATTATTTCTGCTTTGCTGGTATATCTGGATGTCTTAAGTAGTATACACTATGTCATAATAATAATATTAAAATCACAATTTTACAGATTCTGCTTAAAATCCAGAATATTAAGGATGCATGTAAGTAAAAACAATATTTTTTATGTTAAACCCATCAAAAATACAATAAACAAATAACAGACATACTTTAACTTCTCACTGAAGTTAAATGAGTTCCATACTTGTCTTCAACCCCCCTCAACACCTAGCTGTGTCACCAGAGCTGGAGCCTCAGCAAACCAGAGACATTTTCTTACTTTCTCCAGGTGGTTGGTACATTTTTAATTTTTAATGCTTCTTATTTTTAATAATACTTTTATATTGTGTACATTTATTTTATTGGTTATTCTACATTGCCCAAAGTTGCTTTTTATGAGATAAGCGACTATATAAATGTGAGAAATAAATAAAAAGACAGCAACTTCTCATTGTTAATGTGATTCAAGAGACTAAATCAAATACAAGTGTATTCTATCAATTCGTTTTATTGACTCAAATTAAACACATACACACACACACACACCCCTTACTCAGATATAATTTTAATAATTTTGTTGATTCTTTAATTCAACAAGAGAGAATCTGTCTCGGAAAAGAATTTAAAATAGGTTTTACGTAACTAAAGGGTCAATGCTTTCTATTGCTATATAATGTAATTGAATAAATAAATTCTTATGATAATTAAGAATAACTATAACTGGGTGACGAACCTATGGCATAAGTGGCATGTGGAGCCCGCTCTGCAGGCACACGAACTGTCACCCCAGCTCAGTTCCATCACGCATGCGTGCATGCCTCCTGCCGGCCAGCTGATTTTCAGATCTCTGCCACGCATGTCCATTTTTGGTCCCAGGAGGCTGCAGGGAGGCCTGCTAGGCCCAAAACAGGGCACACATGCATGTGCAGGAGGGTGGGGGAGCATGGGGTCATGTGCACATGTGCAGGGGGCACATGGGGTGCACATGTGCACATGCACAGGGAAGCAGAGGTCACCGGGGGGGTCATGAATGGATTGCATTACAGGTGTGTGCACATGTCCGTGTGCTGTCACACATGTATAGAGGCGCTTTGGACACGCAATGCCAAAAAGGTTAGTCAAAACTGAACTATAAGAATCAAAAAAGAAAGAATTCCTTCCTCATCAATCATAAAATTATCACTTATAACTGGGTCAATGGGGGGGAGATGAATTTTGTGAGCAGTTTTAACTCTATCCTTGCCCTGCAAAATTGCCCTCAGTGCGTTGTTTTAGTCAAAACAGAAACTTGATTAGGCAATGATCTTATCTATCCATTGATGGATGAATTGATCTAATTTATACAAACTAACCTTATGTTTTTCCTTTTTTCCACAGTGATTTCAAAATGTGAACTCTTCACCTAAAATATTTTGTCCAATAGGCTACATGATCCAGTATCTCCATATATATGATTATATAAACTCTGGCAACATTATGGTATCTAACCAAACATGTTATCAACAAATTGATACCTACATTAGATTAGACAAATAATAATAATGAATCTGAATCAAAAGCATACAGAAATAATTATGACATGACTCTCCTTTCTACTCAACCTTCAAATCAAGTTTCAAGTTTCAAGTTTATTAGGATTTGTATGCCGCCCACTCCCATAGGGACTCTATTTCATAAAGAAATAAACGAAAGTCATTGCAGCTTTAATATGCCAATTAATATTTAAAAGGAATAAAAGAAAATTAGATAACTAATTATGGCCATCAAATTATTCTCTTTGCTATATGACTGGTGTTAGTTCTAAACTTCATTGATCAGTTTCAAAAACTAATAGATTTCACATCTTTATAAGTACCAAACTAGAGTTTCTTTGCCTGCAAACGGAATTTGCTGGCAACAATTTAGATGCATATGAGTTCTACATTCCTGAATGGGAATGGGAATGATCTAAGTATGATCATACAATGAATTTGAGGGGTACAGGCTAAACAGGTAAATCATCCCAGAAAAAGGTAATGGCAAATCAGTGCCAAGAAAATTATTAAAGAAACTGCCTGAATATCCCTATGAAATCTTCAAGAGAAAAACTCCACTAAAAGAAAACTTTTTTTTTAATTCTTATAGTAAAATGAGAATAGTAATATACCAGGATTGTTGTGAAAGCAAACAAAGTAAAGATTTTCATCCAAATCTGTAACTATATTCTTACAATGATGAATAGATTCAATGATTCAATTGTTAACATTTTAAGTAAACCATCCCATAATTTTGCAAAGTAGGATAGAGATTTTTTGCAACAATGTTTAACTAAGTGCTGTGATTTCCAGAATATTTGGGTTATGTCTTGATTTTTATAAAAGTTAATTGGTTTTTTCCTAAACTGATTATTGCATAGGATGCATAATCATCTCAGTATAGAAGTTCATTTTTTCGAAACAATTTTGTTTTAGAAGAAGCTATTCTTTTTTTTCTGGGACAATTAGTTTCTTCATGCTCCAAACCCTAAATTCTATTTTCCCATTAATTTTTAAATCTGTGTGGCTCTAGCTTAAAATAAACTGTACATCAAAAGAATGGAAAATAAACAGCCAGGAACACAATTTGACGAATTGGATTTATTTAGTTTATTTAGCTAAACAGGGTCCATTGGATCTCTTTAATAGGCTGACAGTTGCACTGGGCTGGTTAATAAAACATTCAACACAGTATCTTCAGCCAATATAGAAATGCAAATCCCACCAGAAATATTTTATTCATGAAATAATAATTTCATTTACTACCACACACACAAAAAAAAATGCCCTTAACTCACTTTGCAAACAAACAGTGCCATCTAGTGTTGTTATTCAAAAATCAAGATAAAAAGATAGGTTTGTAATTCTTCAATTTTAAATTTCTCCCTTTTAACAATAAATCTTCTTTGCATGCACAGTCCAAATTTGAATCATTGACTTTGGAGAAAAAGATTAAACTCCAGCAGAAGGTTTTTTTTTAAAAAAGAACTGATATAAAAATATATTTATGCTTTTATTATTTTGCTATTCTTCTGTCACATGCCCTAATTGATCTATTCTGACAGCTCTGTAGGACTTAGTGACATCACTAAATGATGAAACAAGTTTTTCTTTCTTGTTTTACTCTATATAAACTGATAATGACACTCAGGTACTCACAATTTTCAAAAGTGAACATAAAAGTCAATGTGAAGTAGTTCTTCAGATGGGCAGCTCGATATTTACTTTTTAAAAAATTATTCATTTTTGCTCTAGCCCTTTAAACCATTTACTATTTGTACCAATCCTTATAAGGATGGATCTCATGAAATCTCATGAAAGACTGTAGTCAAGGTTCAACAGAAAGAACTTTGGTCCTTACCTGAGCATTTCTTTTCTGCAGCAAAGGCGGGAGGGGCTACAACAGGGTTAAATCACAGCATGATTAGTCCAGAGACTGAGGGGATTTTCTTAAAGTCACCATCCTTCCCTATTGGCTCCCAGTTTCCTTGAGGTCGAATGGAAAAGCTGTAATCTTATGTAAGGCAATAACTGGAAAACATACAAACCATACACACATCCTCCGCAACCCCAACCGCCCCTCACCGTGCCTATCTGCACTATCTAGGGCGGGATGTAGCCCCTCCTGCCTTTGCTGCAGAAAAGAAACGTTCAGGTAAGGACCAATGTTCTTTTTCCTGCAGCTCGGCAGGAAGGGCTACAACAGGGATATACCCAAGCTAAGTCCCTGGGTGGGATGAAGACCCCGGGGGAGGGGAGGTTGCCACCTGCTGAAGGACCAGTCGCCCAAAAGACGTGTCTGCCAAGGCGAAACAGTCCAAACGGTAGTGTCGAATAAAGGGGTCGGGGAGGCCCAGGTGGCCAGCCTACAAATGTCCTCCAGAGGGGCCCTAGTGGCCCACACAGCCGTGATAGCGGTACTGTGGGTGGAATGGGCCATGATCCCTTGGGGAGGGGTCCTACCCGAGGCTAAGTAAGCCTCACTGATGGCTTGTCTCAACCATCTACCAATGGTGGCAGATGAAACCTTAGCACCCAGTGTGCTGGACTGAAAGGATAAAAAGAGAGCCTCTAACCGGGGATGTCCGCCTAAGGTAGATATGTAAGGTGCGACATACATCCAGCTGGTGCCATAGGTGCTCCCTCTCATGAGAAGGAGATGGGCAGAAATTGGGAAGTATGATTTCCTGCGATCTGTGAAACAGAGTGTTGACCTTTGGGATGAAGGTAGGGTCTAATCTAAGGATGACCCTGTCCTGGTGGAATTGGCAAAGGTCATCCCTGAATGACAAAGCTCCCAACTCTGATATGCGTCGAGCTGAGGTGACTGTGACGACAAAAACTACCTTCAAAGTGAAGAATCTGAGGTGAACTGTCCTCAGAGGCTCGAAAGGGGCACCCATGAGGGCCCTGAGCACGGTAGAAAGGTCCCATTCGGAAAACAATGCACGGGAGGTGGACGCAAGTTCGCCGACTCTTTGAGGAATTGCTTAACAAACGGGGCCTGGGACAAGGAGAAACGATCATCCCCTGCCAGGATGGAGGAGAGGCCGCCACCTGCCTATGTAAGGTGTTATGGGAAAGGCCAATATCCAGGCCGTGTTGGAGAAACTCTAGGACTTGGGCAATGGACGCATGGACAGGGGAGAGACGAAGTCTCTTGCACCAGGAGGCGAACACCGACCATGTGGAATTACATATCTGTGTGGTCAACGGTCATCTGGCCACTTCGATTGTGGAAATAACCTTAGCCGAGAGGTGACCCTCCCTTAGGAGGCGCCACTCAGGCAGTCAGTTGGAGCCACTGGGGCTGGCAATCTCCTCCTGGGGGATCCTCCATGGGGAAGAAATGGACAGCAGCCAGAGGTCTGCAAACCAAGGCCGCCTCGGCCAATACGGGCTACTAGGATGATGTGCGCCCTCTCTAATATTACCTTAGTCAGGTTCTCCTGGATCAGGGGAAAGTGGGAAAAGGTATAAAGGAGCCCCTGAGGCCATGGGCTTCTGAGTGCGTCCGTCCTCTCTGCATTGTGTGCTGGGAAGCGGGGGAAGAACCGGGGCAGTTGTGCATTGCTCAGACCTGTGAACAGATCCACCAGCGGGCGGGCGAAGTATTGGCAAATCTCGTAGAAAAGTTCCGGAAGCAGTTGCCACTCCTCGTGATCGACTGTTCCCGACTCAGCCAGTCGGCCTGATAATTGGCAGTACCCGAGATGTGGACTGAAGAAATTGAGTCCAGGTTCCATTCTGCCCAGAAGCCAAGCCTCTGAGCCTCCAGCCAGAGACATCTGGAATGAGTCTTCCCTTGTCGATTTATGTGCGCCTTCGTGGCCATGTTGTCCGTCAAGAGGACATGTTGGTTGGCAATGGATGACTGGAAATACAAGAGAGCCAGGCGGGTTGCCTTCAGCTCCAGCCAATTGATATTGTGGCGAAGATCCGATTTTGTCCAACGACCCTGTGAAATTCTGGAGTCCATCAGGGCCCCCCCAGCCATAAAGGCTCATGTCTGTGGTGATGGTAATGTGAGTCGGTTCCCAGATGTTGGAACTGTGACGTAGTGCCAGAGATAACCATCACTTCAGGGACCAGTGGAGGTCTGGGGGCAGTCTGATCAGATATAAGGAGTTGCTCATGCGATGACATTGATACGAGATGAGCAACCACTGCAGCGTCCGAGGGAACTATTCCTATGTACGACACCATCTTGCCAGGAGGCGAGCCAAGGTCAGGATGGAAACTGACCGACTTGCGTGGACCTGTCGCGTCATGGGCTGAAGACTGTGGAGCCTCTCCTGAGAGAATCGAACAAGTCCTGCTGCAGAGTCTATCACTGTTCCTAGATGTTGGATTCTTGTTGAGGGAGAAAGGTGGCTTTTTGAAAAGTTGACTGAGAACCCCAGGGAATGGAGAGTTCGAATGGTCAGCTGCAGGTCGTGTATCGCTTGAGTGCGGGAATGGGCCAGGAGGAGCACGTCATCCAGGTAACAGTGGAGTCTCACTGGATGGGATCGTAGGTGAGCTGCCAAAGCTGCCAGAACCTTTGTGAATGTGTGTGGGGCGGAGGCCAGACCGAATGGAAGTGCCCTATACTGGAAGTGACATCCCTTGTGTGAGAAGAGGAGGAATCTCCAGTGAACTGGCAGTATGGGAATGTGAAGGTACGCCTCCGGCAAATCTATGGAGGCCATGAAATTGCCTCATCGAATTCCCAGGAGGATAGACTTGAGGGATGCCATCTTGAAGCGCCTGTAGACCAGGTAGGAATTCAGGTGCTTCAGATCCAGAATTGCCCTCCAACCCTCCCGAGCTCTTCCGGACCACGAACAGGCTGGAGTACAGGCCTAAACCTTTCCTGGTTCCACCGCTCGGATGTCCAGCAGACGTTGGATAGCTAGGTCCGTGAGGTTGTGGCGTTCCGGATCCCGAGATGGGGGGAAAAGTCCTGAAGATTGTCGGGGGGTGGGAGAGGAACTCCAAACGGAGGCTGTACCTGATCATGGATCTGACTCACGCGTCTGATGTTATCTGATCCCACTGATCCGTGGAGGATGCCAGGCCTATGGGTTGACTCGGATTGGAATCAATTCCCTCTGCAGAAAGGGCGGCCACCCTCCCCTCGAAAGGGTGCTTGGACTGTCCCTGAAATCTACCACTATCCTGGTAGAAAGATCGCTGGCCCTGCCTGTCATACCTATAGAGGGTGGAGCGTTGATGTCTGAAGTCAGGCTCAGGGGGTCAGTATGAAGAAGATCTCCTGTAAGAAGAGGAACGAGTGTCCTGCTACTTGGAATTAAAAGGGAGAACCTTCTTATCCTTGTTTTCCACAAGGATTGGTTCAAGTGAGTCCCCGAAAAGTTTCAGACCAGTGAAAGGAGCGGCAGCCAACCCCCACTGGGACTTGTTGTCCATTTGCCAATTGCGAAGCCAAAAGAGGCATCTAGAAGTGACTGAAGTGGCCAACGCTCTGGATGCAAACTTAATGGAATCTAATGTGGCATCTGCCGAAAACTGGGTGGCTGCAATAATTTTTGCCAGATCCTGATGGATCCGTTCATCTTGGATTGGAATGCGATCCTGCAACTGGCGCAGCCACATGAACATTGTCCAGTTAAAGTAGGAAGCAGCAGCTGCTGACTTAAATCACCCAGGCAGAAGCTGTAAATTTTTTGCATAAGGTGAGCTCCGCTCGCATATCCTCGGGCTTAAATTTATCCGCTACATCACTGGAGACAACAGTGGAGGCACTGGCCAGGAGTGCAATGGGAGGATCTACGGTCGGTAACTGAAGGGCCTTAGAAAATGCCTGCTCCATAATGTAGGAGTGGTGGTCATTGCTTCCTGGATTGGGCAAGGAAGATGGCTGGGACCATTGGTTCTAAACTTCCTCCAGGAAAAGGTACCTCCTCCTTATCTGTATTTGGATTAATAAACATAACAAGGTTGGAGTCCTTCTGTTGAGAGACTGGCGGGGCCCCAGTGCCAATCTGAGTAGTCTCCTTGGCCTTGTGCAATAGGGGCTTGAAGGCTGGAGGTGTAAAGAGCCCTGGGAGGGCCTGGGAATCTGGAGGAATAGCCTCCTCCTTGTCTGAGAAGCCTAATTCTGCATGAGCACCCTCCCCCAATGCAGAGGCCTCACTGACCACTGGTACTTCCTTTTCTAATGTCAGAAGGCACATGGGGAATAAGCCCTAGCCTGGCCTAGGCCCCGGGCCAAGGAAGGAGACCTGTAGCGCCTATTATCAGAGAGGGATCTAGATGCTCTTTGGGATGACTGGTCCCTTTGGACTAATCCTAGATAAGCCTCCTGATGCTCTCAGGTAGGAGGTCTAAATCTTGCAGGTCTTCCTCCAAGGGTCATGTGGTAGACGGGCCTTGTGGGGCTAGGAGGGAGGGAAGTAGATAATCCCCGGATACCCTATCTGAAGGCTCGCCACCCCCATCCCTAAATGATCTAGGGGGAATAGGGGGAAAAAGGGAGTCCACCTGCCTGCCATGTCTGGCTGGCTAGACTGAAGGGCACAAAGGACTGAAATCCCTAGGAAGAGAAGGAGAGGGGGGAGGAATGGGCCTCACCAGAGACCTGGATTTGTCTGAAGAAGTGGGTCGAACATGGTGGCCACTCTCTTCTCTAAGGCCTTCTGTCTGTGGAGCTCATCTCTCACTGTGGCCCTGAAGGAACGCTGATCCGCAGACATCTTAGAAGTCATTGCCCTAGGCCTCAACCTGGCCTGGCCTTCCTCTCTCTCCTCCACATTGCTCCCTTCAGGAGCCTGCGCTGCCCCACTGCTTGTAGAGGCCATGCCTCACTCACGTGGCTGGTCTGCTTGGAAGCCAAACCAGAGCCTTTTCAGCCTCGATATTTGGTTGCACTGCCTGTCAGAAGGGCTCTTGCCGCTGATCGCGATGTAGGCCTTGCCCGTGCAGAGGTTGGCGCCATGAAGTCACTCCAAAATGGCCACCGTACCTCACAGCGAAAGGAGATAGAGGCCACCTGGTAAGTTGACTCTGAGGTGGAAGCCTTTTGGCGAGTCAGTTATTAGCACTGCTCCCACTTGCTTTGGCCGTATGGCCGCGCTGCCACAAAGGCTTCTGAAGCACTCTTAGGAGTCACTTCGGCGAGGCTAGAATGACATGCCCAATTTCCTTCACCTCGGCAAGCTGTTAAAATGGGGTGGCTTTAGGGCGCGTCTGGGATAATCACAGCGACGCGGCTAACATTCCGTTGATCTAAGGATGCCCTGTCCTTCTGCCTACCTTGTCACCTTAAGCCTCTAGCAATCTCAGCTGCGATGGGAGCTCGTCACCCCTGCACACCCAGGAGTCGGACAAGTCCCTTTGGCCCAGAGGCAAGGACCATGAGCCCTGCCTCCTTATGAGACTGACTAGCAGCCTCGAGGGCCAGCAGTCCGATAATTTAGCAATTTTGAGTATCCAATTAATTGAATTAAAATAACAATTAAAATAACAATTATTAGTATCTCAAGGAGCCAAAAACCAGTCCTTAGACCAGGAGACTGAGAGGAAACTGGGAGCCAATAGGGAAGGATGGTGAATTTAAGAAAATTCCCTCAGTCTCTGGACGAATCAGGCTGTGACTTAACCCTGTTGTAGCCCCTCTTGCCGAGCTGCAGGAAAATATATTGCTTGGATAAGTTCAGAATAAAAATTTCCACTGGACCACCAAGAAGATTAATAATGTAATCAGATGAAAAAACTGATCAAACAGATGTCTGTATCTCAAAGAATATTTTCAAGAAAGCACTTATCCTTACTACTGACTTCTTGTAATTTTTCCTTGTCTATACAAACCTACAAGGAATTTTCAAATCAGTAGGCATATGCAGAAAATCCACAGATGGCAGTTGGGATGACAGTTGGGACCAGAATTTCCATCACTAAGTGATATGGTCATAAAGTCTAATGTCATGATGCATTGCTTAATTTTGCTGATTATACTTTAAAATGTTCCAAAGCAGAGGAACTACTTTTCACTTTCCTTGGGCCTTTATTCATCTTCCACTTTCTGTATTCAACCAATCTTTGTAAAACAAAAGCAAAAACCACAAAACAAAATCAATCAATCAGGTAGATTTTGCCACCTCTGAGTTTTGGAACCAAATTTCTCCTTAGCCTTGGCTGAGTTAAAATATATTGCTATGAAGTAATAGCGATAGCACTTAGACATATACCGCTCTATACTGTTTTACAGGACACTCTGAGCAGTTTATGGAGTCAGCACATTGCTCCCAACAATCTGGAGCCTCATTTTACTGACCTTGGAAGAATGGAAGACTGAGTTGATCTCAAGCCCACATCAGGATTGAAGTCCCGACTATGGGCAGAGTTTGCCTGCAATACTACATTCTAACCACTGTGCCACCAGGGACTGTATTATGGTATGTTCGTGATATATGGATTCAGCTTTTGCAACTTGGAAGCCATTGTTTATGTTTTACTCTAAAAGGAGCAGTGAAATAATTTCATTTATTTAACAAGTCATAGTTAAAATAGATGATGACAAAATGATATATGATCCAAGCCCCTGAAATATTCACATAATCTGAAAGAAATTTACAGTGGGGAATATTATTTGGATGAGTGCAGTATGTCTTAACAAACTTCACTTTCTTTTTTAAATTTATTAAATATTTCCTAATAACACAGATTGGCACACACCAAGAATCTTTAAGACCCAGAAGAAAGTCAGTACAGGACTGGTGAATTTTTAAGAACAAAATACAAACTTAATCTGATCCTGTCTCTCAGGAATCTTGTCTCTCAGGAATCTTGATTTAAACATCTATAACCTCAGAAGTTAATTATTAATTAAGACTGATAAATTGTCTTTCATATTCTTTATGAGATCTCTTCATCATAATGAGTTTTAGACATAACTGTTTTCTATCGTAAGTACACTGAAAAAGAAGAAATTAAATATTTTCTTGTGCAAAAGAATACAATTTCCAGGAATTTGGATATACCACTGAATTTTAGCTAGTTATCTTTATTGTCTCAATTTCTCATAAACTAATTAGACTGTTTATCCCAACCATCTGCTTAATCTAAATTGCAGCATCCCAGACAGTTGGCTGTCCATTTCAAAATATAATGTGTACAGGAACCACCATCTCCATATAATTGATCCAACTGCTTTTGTTGTCAGAAAAATTTTCCAACCTTCAATTAAAATTAGTTCTCAAATTAATTGTAATGCAATCTGACCCTTAACTAGCTTGCCTATCAGTATGTTAGAGAGTTTTATCAAATTCTTTGTTGAGATCCATAGTGAAAAACCTGTAACTTGAGGTTCAATTATTGAGTTTTAGTGTTCTCTAAACTTATTTCTCTTCCTGCATACGCTTATTACCAAGCTAAGTAAGACCATTAGTGCATAGACGAAAGGAGTTATGCGGACTGTTTATATGTACACAACATGTACAAAAATATATTTTAAGCTTGGTAAGAAAAAAAAAACATTAGGAAGAAATTCAGCTGGCTGTTTTCCAACTTCTGAGGGAGAAAAGGGAAAGCACAATAATGCTTTCAAGACTGATGTCAGTCCTTCAAAGTACACCAAGGCCACACCAAGAACAGAATGCCACAGGTTTGATTGCAACCATAGATATAGATATATACACATATGCTATAGTAATAGAATTTATAAGTTCTGATTGAATTTTTCCTTAGCCTCTCATATACCCAGTGCATTATAAACTAGTTTGGGGTAATGACTCGTCTGCAAGAAAACAACCAAGCTCAGAAAGCAACAAGGAGCCTTTATTTCAACACTGTACTAAAAAAATATACTTCTCTTTTTGAGTCTGATGTGTCTCATCCTTTGTCTGGAAAATTGCTAATATGTGCCTTCTGACATAAGATAGGTAGTCCTTGAGAAATGACTGGTCACTTAATGAAAGTTCAAAGTTATGACCAATACCCAAAACTATACATGACCCTGTTTCAAAGTTACGACAGCTGAAGTACCACCACATTACTCACCCTTAAGGCAGACCACGGAGATGTTGGAGCGTGCCCTCATCTCTCTTCCTCTCATCCCGCCCTAGAGTACATGGGCCTGCACCCCATGCCTTCCTTACAGAAATGGCGGATGCTTTCAGAGCTTTCTGTGCCAATCAGCTCACCACCGATCATCTGGCCATTGGGAGACTGCAACCCTCTGGCTAGGCTTTAGGAAGGCAACCCTCGCATAAAAGACAGCTTCAGGATGAGCTTCCTAAAAACTTTTCCTTGATTAATTCCCCCACCCACAAAAACCACATTAGTTAAATAAACAGAATTTTTAAAAGCTGAGAGGGACAGATTTGTTGACCTTCCCCCACCCCCATCATCACCACAATTAGGTGCTAAAACTAAACTCTCTCTCTGTTCTCCAATATATTTCTATTTTACATTGACTACAGGCAGAAAAGCAGAAGAACAAAGCGAACAAAAAATGAAAAATCTGAAAGTCATTTCCAAAAGTTGTGCAACAAAATGGAGAACACTGGGTCTTTGCAAGCTTTAGTTGTCTGTCTGACTATCTAGGCTCTATAGACATACCAATTGCAGCCTTACTTGGGATATCAAGACCTGACTGAAAAATGTTTATGTTTTCATCACCATATGATTATACTACTACAAAGTATTCTACATGGGCTACTTTTAAAGAAAAAAGCTTCAGTCGATATAAAAGACAGTAACCTTGATGTTCACAGATACTTGCTGATAGGCACGTATTTTTTTTTTTTTTTTAATTGGAAATTTATATGCCGCCCTTTTCCCTGAGGGGACTCAGGGCGGCTTACAACAGTGAAGGGAAGGGAGTGCAAGACAAGACTTAAAAAGAAAAGAATCGTGATTAAAAGAAAATTGATCATAAAAACACAACATTCACTCAACATTCGGGCGGGGTGAGAGTAATCCTATCCCCAGGCCTGACGGGATAGCCAGTTCTTAAGGGCTGTGCGGAAGGCCTGGACTGTGGTGAGGGTACGGATCTCCACGGGGAGGTTGTTCCATAATGTCGGAGCAGCAACTGAGAAGGCTCTCCTCCGCGTAGTCGCCAGTCGGCACTGACTGGCGGATGGAATTCGGAGGAGGCCTACTCTGTGCGATCTGATGGGACGCAGGGAGGTAATTGGCAGGAGGCGGTCTCTCAAATAGTCAGATCCACTACCATGGAGCGCTTTATAGGTGGTAAGTAAGACCTTGAAGTGCACCCGACGATCAACAGGTAGCCAGCGCAGCTCACGGAGGATTGGTGTTATATGGGCGAACCGTGGTGCGCCCATGATCACTCGCGCGGCCGCGTTCTGGACTAGCTGAAGTCGCCGGATGCTCTTCAAGGGCAGCCCCATGTAGAGCACATTGCAGTATTCCAGCCTAGAGATCACATTGTATTGTATTTCAGGGACTATGCATCAACTTATAAGAAGTATAAACTTACGTTTATACATTTCTGGGTTGAATTTATAGTACTGGTACTTTAACTTGTAGAGTTCTTTCTATCTTTGCATTAAGTTATCTGCAGAACCATATCCCTCTGGTTTCCAAGTATATCCAACTATTTCCAATTGTTTGTGCCCAATTTCAGAAAGTTAGGTCAGTTGTTTCAGCATGAAAAACATTTTTATATGATGGAACTAGCTCTTTGGAATGGCCTTCCATCAGGAATACATTGGTTTCCAACATTTTCTGGCTTCCAGAAAGTGTTCAAAAGAGAGTTTTTCTGAGGGTTGACACCAGATCTTTTTAGTAATCTTACATATTCCTTGATGTTACTATATTTTGTTCTGCTACTATGAGGCACCAAATGACAGTTTATCCTGGGCAGAATAAAAAGTTAATACATAAATACATATATATCTAAATAATCAACCAGATGTATTTAATGTCATTCTTGTCTGCAATAAAGTTTCTAATGTAGTCAATTCGTATTTGGGAGTCTTCTGCCAAGACATAAGAGATAAGTGAATGGAGACTTCTGATTTACTCCAAGCTCTAGTGTGAAGTCTTATATACCTGTCCACTCATCTTCACCTTCTCTGCTCAGGCCATTACTGGAAGCAAAGGTTTTATTTCTCAGACTCTCTGATTACCCAAGTACAAACTCCTAAATAGAAGGAAATTTTGTTAGGGATTCTTCACTTAAGCTTTTTATCACAACATAATATAAACAGTTAAACTTTTTCATCCATTTGTTGTGGCAAGACTTCATTGTGGAATACTACTCAATCAAAATGTGAACCTGGTTGAAGTATCACCAACAAAGTACTTAATAAATAAGACTGTCTCTCAATGGCTCAACAGATAAAACATTAGACCATTAAGAAGTCCTTACTTCAGATAATGCAAGTGAAAACAAAACACTGAATAAAAGTCCCAGAAGAATCTACAAGATTTTAAATAGACTACAATATGATTCCTAAGTGCAGATATTTTATACCGGAGTGTGTTAATCATTTTTGCATACCCTCTTAAAGTTTTTCCTCAACTGTTATTTTAAAATTAGCATTTTTCTGTTCTCAAGCCAGAATAAAGAACTTTTTCCATTGTAATTATGCCATATCACAAAAATGAAGAGCAGTTTAGTTCATACACTAATTCCAGACCCTAAAATATCATGTCCAATGAGGCACCCAAACCATACATGTATATCAGTGGTTGAATGAGGCTTCTTCAAAAATGGCTTTGCTTTAGCCATCTCAGCTTTTCTTTCCTTTGAATGTGAAATGAATCTATATAAAAAGTTATACAAAGAGCAGCAATGGTAATACCAATAAGTGTAAATTGATTTCAATTCCTCTTTCACCAAAACCTTTCAATATACTTTGATTTCCTTTTTTAAAAACTAAAAGTCTATAGTATACCAGAGCATTTCAGCAGAACATTGTACCATCAATTACTTTTTTAGAATTTAAAAAGTAGACTTAATTTTGCAGCAAAGCATGCTCTCTATTTGCAGGACAGGCTATGAACATAGAATAACAAAGTTGGAAGGACCTTGGGGGTTTTCTAGTCCAACCCTCTGCTAGAGAATGAGACCCTATACCATTTCAGACAAATAGCTGTCCAGTCTCTTCTTAAAGCCTCCAGTATTGAGACACTCATATTTCTGAAGGCAAGCCATTCTACTAGTTACAGTAATTGTTCTCATCCTTAGGAAATTTATCCTTAGTTTTGGATTGTTTCTTTCCTTGTTTAGTTTCCATCCATTGTTTCTGGTTTGATTTCTACTTTGAAAAATACATCGACACCCTCTTTTTTGTGGCAGCCCCTCAAATATTAAAACACTGCTATCATGTCTGCCCTAGTCCTTTTCACTAGATTAAACATACCACATTCTTGCAACCGTTCTTCATATGTTTTAGTCTCTATTTCCCTAATTCTTTGCTACACAGGTATTCTGACATATATGGCCTGGGTTACAGGCTTATAATTTCAATATGGCTACTAAAAGCAAAATTTATATTGCCTATACCTTAGGAATAGGTAGGACATTGATTACAGTAACAGGGGAGTCATTTTTGCAGGTCTAGTTTTATAGCTCTAAAATAAAATATATTTTTTTACAAACAAATACACTAACTACACGTTATCTAGGACTACAAATCTTGGCTACAAAAATGTAGACTATTGGTAGATAGCAATAAAGAATTAAAGTGTAGAGTTACACATAGAAAACTTGACAAACCATTGCAATTAGTCAAAAGTGTGTGTGTGTGTGTGTGTTTGTGTGTGTGTGTGTGTGTGTTACTGCTTCTTAAAATGTCTAGCTTCTGAAAATCAGAAATTCAGGATTTTGGGGGAAAGGGCAGGTGAAGAAAAGAAAAGAATGCTCTTACCAGAGTAATTCCTGGCTCTTAATATTGCTTTTAAGATTATTTAGATAATTTTTTTCTGCCAACATAATCACATACTGCAACTCCATGTTTGCCCACAAGATAGAGCTAACTATATACAGAAAATTTGTTAACTTTTCCTGCTGTTTAAAACTTGACACTTTAAAAATGTGCTTAACAATAAACTTCACTCACAAGTTGCTTAATACTTTCAGTAAAACAATCCTGTCAATATCAACTTGTTAACAAACTTCTTAAAAGTCTAAAAAGATGAAGCAAAATAGTATCAATAAAACTCTGCTTTTATTGTTCCTTCAACATAGAATCTAAGAATTTTTACAATGAAACTTACATACCGGGTTTTAAACATACTTCTAGACAAATATAGATAGTCTTCCACTTACAGCATTTTGTTAGTGACCATTTGAAGTTACAAAGGCACTGAAAAAAATGACTTACAACTGTTTTTCACATGACAGTTGCAGCTTGGCAGCTGGCACATATTTATGACAGTTGCAGGCATGTGATCATTTTTTGCCACTTTCTCACAAGCGAAGTCAATGGGAAAGCCAGATTGGCTTAACAATCATGTTACTAACTGAATAACTGCAGTTATTCATTCAATAATAAGTAAGTATGTCAAGTAAATAAGTCAAATAAAACAAGTAAGGTCATAAAATGGTGTACTTAACACTCATCTTGCTTAGCAATGGAAATTTTGGGCTCAATTGTGTTCGTATGTCAAGGACCTATGTATTCTCTTTCGTGCTTGTTTTGTTTTGTAAAATTAACATGGCTATTAAGCTGTATTATGTCTCTTGTAAGTACATTATTGTTTTCCAATTTGATTTTATGTACCATATTTTTCGGAGTATAAGATGCACCTTTTCCCTCAAAAATGAGGCTGAAAATCTAGGTGCGTCTCATACACTGAATACAACATTTTTTGCCTGCTGAAACACGCCCCCTTCACCAAAATTGCCATGCATAGCTTGTAGGAGGCTTTCAGAGAGTTCCTGGGGGATGGGGAGGGCAGAAATGAGCAGAAAATGGGCCAATTTTTGCTCAATTTTGCACCCCACCCCCAGCCTCCAGGAGCACTCTATAAGCCCCCATAAGGCTATCCATGCCCTTTCGAAAAATGGACCATTTTGGGGAGGTTTGCAGAGTGCAAAAACTTTTTTTTTAAATTTGCCTCTTCAAAACCTTGGTGCGTCTTATATTCCGGTGCATCTTATACTTCAAAAATATGGTAATCATCTCAAATAAATGACTTGTTTAAAATTATTATTGTAACCTTCCCATCTTGCTAGTGTTGCAGTAGAAGCCTGGAATCCATGGCAAATCTAAAAAAAAGGCATGAGACATACTATACCATATTAAACTATGTGACAATAATTGGTCAAGACTGTTGGCATAGATATTTAACCACACTTTGAACAAAGTGAATCATAAATTAAGACAGAAAAAATGTTACATTGTTCTATGTAACTGGCACTATGTAAGTGCACAAAAAAAGTAATAGATAACAAAATTTATCTCTCCTAGGAGGAAATTTTAACCAAGCACAGTGGCAGAAGATCTGAATTAAGAAAAGTATTAGAATATGTAATCCTTTTACCTGTGCAAATGAGACATTGATAAATTACAAACTATGGCAATCAAAGCTCTCTTGAATCTGATTAATTTTTTTATCTGGGCTATAATAGAAATGACTAAAATAATTTGTAAAATAAAAGACAGGATAATATTCAAAATTAAAAACATAAAAACAACCATGCCAGATTATGCCAAGGTCTACATTGTTGACAATAGGAAGTCCATAAACAGTCCGTGAGTCTGATTCCATCCTTCTCTATTTGTATGCCCAAGCAAAAATCAATATCATTCTGTAGTAGCTATTGGTATTTTTGTCCTCTGTAGTGACATCTAAAATCACATCCATTGGTGATAAGTAAACAATACAGTAGTAATTTTAGAGGCGCACATAGTATAAAGCAGCCCTTTCTTTAATCTAAGTGAAATATCTTTGTCTGGCTTGCTCAAATGACCCAGAGCTCTAACATTACAAAAAAAACTCTGCATTAATTACTATTCACTTTCTGAACACCATCAAAATGTTGTTTGCTCTTTCTTCTTCTTTTTTCTTTTTTATAAATTACGATGTCACAAATACTGTATAGCCTTTTATATATATCTCTATATCGTTGTGGCTGCCTTCATTTACTGTACCACATTCATGATTCATATTGCAAGTCACAATCATATTTCTGTAATCCAACCTTAGATTTTTGTTTATATTTTTGGATAACAAAAATATCTACAGTTATTCACAACTTAAGTTTCAGATTATTAGAGAAATCCAGAATAACTGCTTGTAACTCAAATGATTACTTGTACTATTTAAAATTATATTTTGCTTAGACCTAAGACTTTGGTATTGGCTATATGACTAAAATTACATTTGCAACTGACAAATGAATTCTCTTGAAATGCATCTTGAAATGCAGTTGCAATCTTGAAAGAATGGATAGCCCATAAAACACTGTTGCTTCACTCTCCTAAATGTAGAAGTGGATAATATCCCTTGCCATTTTTCAACCTCAATGTTATATCAGTTTCTTCGTTAGCGCAGTTTGAGAAATAGGAAGCTTAACTGAAAGCTTGGCTGATGGAAACTGATTGATTTCCACCAGCCAAGTAGACAAATGTTTGCTTAAATAAAATTACTGAATGCTTGACGAAAGAGCTTTTATTTAATTCTATAGGCTATGAAATATGAAGTGTTAATTTAAATAAAAATAATCTTCATTATCTAATAAATAAGATTCTTAGATTTTTATTTTTTATTAAATAGATTCTTGAAAGTTATACTTGATTACACCATTAAGAATAATAGTTCTAAGTATTGTATTAAAAAGAATCAAGCAAAACCCAGGGAAGAGACTAATATACAAGCAAGGTTCACTTATGTTCCTAAATAATAATAATAATTTTCATAAAATAATAAAAATAGAAAAGTGGATAATTGGCTTACATTGCTCAGTATTTCTGTAATCTATACACCCATTATTAATAATAGTGTATATGAACATGTTATGTAAAAAAAAATCATAGGATTGTATGTATATTTGTATGAGGAAACTTCTGATCCTAGGCAAAAATGGATCTACAATAAAATTAAATAAATAATTTAATTAATTTAGTTATTATTTTAGTCTTTCTATCATACCTAAAGCAATAAAATGTTAATTAGCATGAAGAATGGTAATGCTATAAGTGAAGTTTACTAAAATAAATACTTCATGAATCCTCTCTCAAAATTCCATAGATGAATTAACTCACAAAATCTGTATCAAGTTTTTCCATTTCTTGCTTGTAGCTCTTCATTCTACTGCTGTACATGGCTCGGCTCTGTGGAGGGATTTCACGCACTTCAAGTTCCATTTGTTCCAACTGTTGTTTAAAATTATGAAGAGAAAAAAGAAATGAAAATGTAAGATACTATAATTGGATTTGAATCTGGAAAATAAACTATTCAAGAAATAAGAATTTTTAAATATAACTTGAACAATTATGCATAAAATCATACCAAGCTATGAATTTGAAGCCATAATGACTGACTACACACAACATCTACGTTAAAAGCAAAGAACAGTATGGTTTAGTTTGATATGTGAACCACCTCACTAACAAATCTAAACAAATATGCATAGACATTCTTCAAAATGAAATGAATCAATCAGATTATAAAATTCAATAATTATTACTAGCTGCAAGATACTTTACGGCATCCACATGCATTCACAGCAATACCCTATCATTATAACAAACACAGGTTTACCACTGTTTATGAAATGGGTTCTCAACATCTATAATATAACAGAGCAGTGTCCCAATTAGTTCCAAATGAATTTATCAAAATCATATTTGCTGACAAATTCAAGTCCTGTCACTGATTGAAGAACTTGACTCGGTCTTTTTCAAGCAGATTAACCCCGTGGTCAGTACGGGCATGTTCTGCTACACCATGGTGATATTCTTCCTCTGATTTCTACTTTATCCATCCAGTATTCATCCAGTTTCTTGCCCAAGCAAGTGTAATAATCAAAATGTCCATTATCCTAATATTGACAGACTAACGATAGTTATACATAATGCTAACTCGGGACTTTAAAACTATGATATATTAATCAACCCCGTAGTAACATGGTTCATGGTAAAGCTAATCATATAGAGTAGAATGCTATATCATATCATTAAGCTAAATAATTTCAGAGTGTATAGCTATGTATAACATTGCTCCTAGGAGTTAGTATTTTCTTACGTAGCTGGACTCAAGTGGAGGTTTTGCTAACAGCTTAAAGAGCAAAGCCACAAACTAGAACAAGGGGGTCAAACTCACCATGTCATGTTGCCATCACGTAATATTTTGTGATGTTTTTTCCATTTACGAATCTAGAGTGGGCATGGCCTGTGCAACATGCATCTGACCCACGGCCACCAGTTTGACACCTCTGAACTAGAAGAATAAATTACAAAAGTCCCAGCAAGTTGCATGGCAACTCTAAGGGTGTGTGTGTCTATCTATATGTCTGCCTGTCTGTGTGTGTGTAAGAGAGAGATTGCTGCAGTATCCCTGTGGTTGGTCATAAGGGCAAATAACTGCTGGCTGCTGCAGCGACCATAACTTTGAAATTGGATCACAAATAGCTTTTGGGGACTCTATCATAATTTTGAATGATTGTTAAGTGACCAGTTGTAAGATAACAACTACTTATATATGAAGCTGTGAATGTATACTTTGGCTTCCTATAGGGCCATGATGGCAAACCTATGGCACAAATGGCACACGGAGCCATTTGTCAGGGCAGCTGACCTTGAAGCTTCCGGAGTGTGAAAAACCGGTCCTAATGGCAAACCGGAAGTTCGGGAGTATACTTCCGGTTTGCTCGTAGGGCTGGTTTTCAGGAGGCTTCCCTGAAGGCTCCGGAAGACAAAAAATGACCTACAAGCAAACAGGAAGTCACTTCCTGTTTGCTCATAGGGTCATATTTTGTCCTCCGGAGCAAGGCTCCATAGGGCTAAATACCAACCCTATGAGAAAACTGGAAGTCCATTCCTGAACTTTCGGTTTGCCATTAGGGCCAGTTTTCCATGCTCCAGAGGCTTCAGGGAAGCTTCTAAAGCCTCCGGAGGGCGTCCAGGGGCAGGGGAGTCTGTTTTCGCCCTCCCCAGGCTCCATTAAAGCCTCAGGAGCCTGGGGAGGGCGAAAAAGCATGCCACAAATGGGGGGGAGCGCTGGCCATGCATGCATGCATGCTGGGGTTGTTTGCATAGAATTATGGGTGTGGCACGCCCACGCATGACCCCCTGCACTCTCCCTGCTTTCGGCACGCGAGTCAAAAAAGGTTTGCCATCACTGCTATAGGACTTTTACCATATGTACTGTGCCATATGCATAAATACTATGCCAATGGCACTATAATGGAGGCTCTTCAGAAGGACGTCTTATAAATTATGTTGCTAGATGTTGCATCTTCTGCTGAATTGCCACAATATGCAGATAATTACAAAGCATAGCTTTAAATTCTAATTAATGCCAACCAGAAGTGATAAGTGCTTCATAATCACACTTAAATCTAGAAAAACACTTACTTTAATTAAGGAATCATGTAATGTAGAGCTAAGAAAGCATGCATGTTTACATTAACAAGAAGGAGGGGTTTATCCTGTTACACACCTCTCTTCAATTTGTCTGCTAAAATGTAATGTAACCTTTTTATTTTTCATTTATGTAATAAAGCCATGCTAATGCTTACTTCCAAATTATAAACAAACAAACTTTACTAATCTAAAACTGCATTATAGTTTGATTTCCAGTGAGGAAATGATGAACTGATGTCTGAAAACTGGAAGATATTATAACTGAAAATGGCAACTGGATGGTGTATCTGAACTGCCAAAATTTTTCCGGAAAAAGATGAGATTCTGAGATTGTTCATAAGTGCTCTGGACAGCTGGTTTTTATGAGTTATTTGCAATCAGTTTCCAAGCAGGTGAGATTTGCAAGAGATTGCTGAGCTCATAGCCATCAATGTAGGCTTTAGGGACGCAGAGTTTGATTGAACCTCACTTTTACTCTTTTATTGTTTTTTAAAGATTGAAACTCTGCAAGTTTTATTATGTTCGCCGGGTGATTTTTTTTTCTTCAGTCCTTTAAGAAAAAATCTTAAGTATGAGTTTGGTACATTTTTAAAAAAAATGGATTATACACAAAAGAGTAATTAAAATGTTGATCTTAGAAAGTTTTAAATGTATTAAATGTATATATGGACTTGAATTAACACTTTGAAATTGATTATAAGAATCCTTCCTGTGAGCAGCTTTCTTTATTTACAACTCTAATAAAAAAAAATCTGAAAATATGTTCACTAGGGGGCACCAGAAGGAAATTAATACATCAATGGATATGTTGGGAGAGGGAGGGAGGGACCACTGCTTCACATGCAGCACTACTTGCCAGTTTGCTTCTGGATGTAAGTCAGAGTTCTGGTTATTAGCTATAAAGCCCTAAATTGTATAGGCCTGGTTTCCTAAGGTCCCATATGTTTCCTATAATGTTTGCCTGTTCAATTCGATCCTGAAGGACTGGCATGCTCTGGATTCCTTGGATTAAACAATATGATCTTTCAGGATCCCAGAATGTACCTGCTCTGTAGTAGTATCTGCCCTTGAGATCTGGATGGGCCTCACTCTGCTGGTGTTGGTGAATCATGTATATCTGGACTTTCAATTGGGCCTTCAGCAAGGAAGAGTGAGACCCCACACTTATTTGCGCTTGGCATTTTTTATTTTTATTTTTTATGTTTCCTGATTTTTATTATAATTTGATTGCTGTGAGCAGCCAAAATCAGTAAGAGTCAGGCAGCATATAGGTTTAATAAATGATTATATACATAAAACTATGAAATCACAACTACCAGGCTTTTAGCTGTGTTAGCCTTCATAGGCATCAGATTCTTCCCAAGAACCTTCTAGGCTATCTCAATGTATCTGCATAGTACATGTGCAGATCCAAGCTGTCTTTGTAATTGACAGATGGAAATGTTGCTAATGTGAATATTTTCTAAGTGCCATCCATGATTTTTTGGCATGGCAGCTAGTGTCCTGCTAACGATGGGAACCATCAGACCCTGTATATGCCATAATCTTTTAATTTTGATTTTCAAATCTTGATACTTTGTGATTGTCTCCAATTCTTTGTCTTCTACTATACTGTCTCCTGATATTCCCATATCAGTTATCCACACTTCTTTTTTAATCACAGTTACATAAATCTGCTGTGTCCTGGGTCAAGGCGTTTATCAGTTTGTATTTGGAAATATTTTAATCTTCTCATATTTTTTACCATTGTTATTGTTGCGCAATCTCTCTCTGCCAAGCAAGACAAACTACTGCTTTTCTGCCAACTTTGGTGGTATAAAACAGGACAGGAAAAGAAACACTTCATTAGTTCGACTGCTATGATATCATGTTCTTCTTGTATACGCCTTAGTATACAATAGAGCCAAGTAGAGGGAAGCTTCAGATATGGAATACTTTCGATTTTGCCTAAGGATACTTCAAAAATCCAATAAATATATGCAGCTTTGCTCCAAATTCTCAGGTTTATAGCCAAGTAAACGTGCTACTTGTTGTGGGACAACAAAAGTTGACAATGACTTCTTAGGCCATGCAGCATTCAATCAACAACAATCCCTACTATTCCATTGGTGCTAAAAAAGGAAGCAAAGAGAGTTCACTAAACTTATATTGGGTCAAAATGTGATACCAGTGATAAGTGGAATGACATGGTGTTGGAAACCATGAGTTTTAAAAGACTATAAAACCTGTAGACCTCTGATTAAATTAAACAGTTGACAAAAAATAACCGTGTTTTCATTAATGAATTACCATGTACAAGTTTATATCAGAATACAGATCTAACTGGTACAAGAACTATGAACTATAATGGTTTATATCTTACATTTCTAGCAAGGAGCAAAGTTCTAAGTTCAAATCATATATTGTTTAATAGAAATAAAGGAAAGATACCAACATAGAAAACCAAGCTGAGCACCCCATGAAAAGTTAACATATGGTGGCATACAGAATGTGCATAATAAAGAAAATGAAAATTAACAGAGAAATAAATTCTGACAGAGTTATGGTATAGCTGATAAAAGGATAGGCAAACATAAAAGAAAAATGTATGAAGAAAAAAGAAGTAGAAATATTAAGTACAGATTTTCTGGAAAATAAAATAGGGGATAGCTAAAAGATAACAGTTGTACCGATAAAGGAAAATATTTGTAGCTCGGAGTTGAAATGATGGATCCTTGGTCCATTCTGAGCTTGGTTGTATTTATGCAGTGCTATCATTGATATAGCATATCAGTGCACAGATGATGTTATCTATTTGGGCCCTTGCATAAATAAAAATTCAGGTGATTAAGGCACAGGCTACAAACTGGGAGATCATGAATTCTATCTTAGCCATAAAAGCCAGTTGGGTGATCTTGAAACATCATTCTCAGCTCAACTCTCCTCATAGGATTGTTGTTGTGGGGAAAATAGGAGGAACAAGGTATCTTCTATATGTTCACTGCCTTGAGTTATTTGTTAAAACAATAAAGCCAGGATATAAATAAATAAAAATAAAATAAATACAATCAAGCTCAGAGCACCAAGCACCATTCATCTCAATCCTGAGTTACAAATATGAGTGAAAAAGCAACACGTTTGAAAAGGTATCTATACATCTATCCTTTCAAAAATAATAGGTCTCTCTTTAATCTCACTAGCTTGCTCATGACTAGGAATCACCACAATTCTCCATCCCTAATAAAGATAAGTATCACCTTAGAATTACTTAATTACATGCTTGCACAATACATCTATTAACACTGTATGAATCTGAGACTTACCTATGACACACAATTACAGAATGTTCTCTGACATAGGAAAGCTTCTCTCAATCAGTTGAGCAAGAAACAAACTATGATGATACTGAACCGTTAAAATGATTGACTGGTTTGGACAAGAAAGCTAAATCTAAGCATAATATTAATCAGTGGTTATGCGACTACATTAAGAACATGAAAATAGCCTGTTACATACTTTAGTTAGTATAGTCTACAGCAGGCTTTTCAAACTGGCAGCCTGTGAGCAGGATACGGCCCACACAGGCCACACCCACCGTGTCTCCGCAAAGGTAAAAAATCCTGATATGTCATGATGTGGCCCACGATGCTATTAGGTTTGATACCCCTGATCTATAGCATAGACGATAGATAGATGATAGATAGATGATAGATAGATAGATAGATAGATAGATGATAGATAGATAGATAGATAGATAGATAGATAGATAGATAGATAGATAGATAGATAGATAGATAGATAGATAGATAGAATTACATTGTCAGGTAGAAGGGCAGTATATACAGGTGAAACTCAAAAAATTAGAATATTGTGCAAAAGTTCATTTATTTCAGTAATGCAACTTAAAAGGTGAAACTAATATATGAGATAAGACTCATTACATGCAAAGCAAGATAATTCAAGCTGTGATTTGTCGTAATTGTGATGATTATGGCGTACAGCTCATGAAAACCCCAAATCCACCATCTCAAAAAATTAGAATATTACATGCAATCAATAAAACAAGGATTGTACATAGAACAATATTGGACCTCTGAAAAGTATAAGCATGCATATGTACTCAGTACTTGGTTTGGGCCCCTTTTGCAGCAATTACTGCCTCAATGCGGCGTGGCATGGAAGCTATCAGCCTGTGGCACTGCTGAGGTGTTATGGAAGACCAGGATGCTTCAATAGCGGCCTTCAGCTCTTCTGCATTGTTCGGTCTCATGTCTCTCATATTTCTCTTGGCAATGCCCGATAGATTCTCTATGGGGTTCAGGTCAGGCGAGTTTGCTGGCCAATCAAGCACAGTAATCCCACAGTCATTGAACCAGATTTTGGTGCTTCTGGCAGTGTGGGCAGCTGGAAAATGAGGTCAGCATCCCCATAAATCTCATCTGCAGAAGGAAGCATGAAGTGCTCCATAATCTCCTGATAGACGGCTGCGTTGACCCTGGTCTTAATGAAGCACAATGGTCCAAAGTCCTGTTGCTCAGTGGTCCAAAGTCCTCTTTTCTGATGAGAGCAACATTTGCATCTCATTTGGAAACCAAGGACCCAGAGTATGGAGGAAGAATGGAGAGGACAATCAAGCACAGTAATCCCACAGTCATTGAACCAGTTTTGGGTGCTTTGGGCGAAAGTGGCTCTCATCATCGAACAATGCAGAAGAGCTGAAGGCCGCTATAGAAGCATCGTAGTCTTCCATAACACCTCAGCAGTGCAACAGGCTGATAGCTTCCATGCCATGCCGCATTGAGGGAGTAATTGTTGCTGCAAAAGGGGCCCAAACCAAGTACTAAGTACATATGCATGCTTATACTTTTCAGAGGTCCAAATTGTTCTATGTACAATCCTTGTTTTATTGATTGCATGTAATATTCTAATTTTTTGAGATAGTGGATTTGGGGTTTTCATGAGCTGTACGCCATAATCATCACAATTATGACAAATCACAGCTTGAACTATCTTGCTTTGCATGTAATGAGTCATCTCATATATTAGTTTCACCTTTTAAGTTGCATTACTGAAATAAATGAACTTTTGCACTATATTCTAATTTTTCGAGTTTCACCTGTAAATTTAATAATAAAATAAATTTTGTCACAGCAGCCAACCAGATGCCTTTCAGCTGTTCAAACATGGAGTGCTACATTTCTCAATTATGTCCTCCTGCAAAAAGTATTTGGAAACATACTGCCCCCAACCAAAATGTAAAAATGAGTTTTCAAGACTGATAGCCCTTCATTATTCTGTTTTGCATTAAGTAACCCAACCTATTTTTAAGACACTCTCATAGCTTGTACTAATTTACTTAACATAGAAAATTTATATAATCCCACTACCACCTCAAGCAAATAACTGTAGGCGGCTAACAATACAAAACAATACATACAATTAAAAACAGACATAATAAATACAGAATACAAAGCCGTTATATAGTATACAGGAAAGCACATATTCTTTGCTTTTATTTTAATTATAACTTGGTTTCCTTCTTCTTTATCAATTCTTCCACTTAAATGAGAGCCCTTACATTATATTTCTATAGGATCTTGAATATTATCTACAGATTCATTTGTATTGGTCTCTGCTAACAAGGATATGCCAAGTTTTTACAGCCTTCCATAAGTGTAAGGTTGGAACTGTCTGCCTTTTTGGATTTCCAGGGAAGACACCGCACTAAGGGCATTCAGAACATACCCAACATGTATCACTTATGGTTTAAAAGATGATAATCAGCATCTTGAAGTGCACCCAGAAGCCATCTGGAAACCAGCACAGCTTGCACTGCATTCTGAATAATTAAAGTTTTCAAACGTGTTTCAAGGGCAGCCCGCATGTGAATCACATTGTAGTAATCAAGATGATAAGAGATAAAGGTGTGATGACTTTAAGTTGATGTGAGTTCATCATCAAGGGATTTGTCACTTCTACAGGAACATCACCCTCATCCTGCAAACAATTCTCTCCTTGTCAAGGTCCTTGTTCTTTTTGAAGGCAAAGAAGCTATTATACTGGGAGTAGCACTAAGTACTACTTCCACCTAGAAGATCTCTTAATACAGGGGTGTCAAATTAGTGGCTCACAGGCCAGTTGTGTCATGCACTGGGCATGCCCACCCCTGGTTTAACGAGGGGGAAAAGTCATGTTACGTCATATGATGACAACGTGACAATGCAAGTTTGACAGCTGTGTCTTAATACTGCTTTGACTATTTCTAAGCATCTCCAGTACATCAATCTTGGATTTCAAGAAATTGATTCGAACTCTGAGAGTCAGGAGTTCACTGGACTGAACATAAACCCACAATCCATGCTCAACTGATAAAAAGCCAGACAATGTACACATTATATAATACACCAGAAAGCACATTTTCCTTGATTTCATTTTAGTTATTAGTAACTTGATCTCCTTCTTTATAAATTGTTCCACTTAAATGATAGCCCTTGTTTTATATTTTTACAGAAAGTGAGCCATTCTAACCCCACACAATTGTTAACCCTAGTTAAATAATGTAACTATAATGCTAATCTGTAGAAAACAGAAGTTACTGTGTATCATTCTCACAAGATTCTTCCTGTATGTTCGCCAACTAGATCACAAACTCTAAAATGCCATAATATGTAACAAGTGTAAAAGAATAAAAATCTATAAAAATTGTAAACAACAAATTGTAAACAATCTGTTTGCCCACTAGGTCACAAACTTTCTTCTAAAAAGTGCTACTTGGGACTAAACTAGCTAAAGCAATGCTACTCCATCCATTAGTTCATTATCTGAAAAATGATCCATCTGCATCTGTAAGACCTTGAGTTCAAACTGTGTTCTCAGAAAACAAGCAGAGGTATCTCACTGAGTCCTAAAGACCTAATAATCTTATCCAATTATGCAAATAGCCCTCCTTAAATAAGCTTCCCAAATTTACCAATTTCTTCATAAATTTCCCCTATTCCTGTTGGTTTTCTGTTTGCTGATTCTGGCTATCAGCTTCCAAGGCATACAATAATCTGAAGGAGTTTGATAACATCTTTTCAGATTAACAAATGTTATTTTATTAAGTTTTTATGAGCCATAGCTCACTTCATCAGGTGTACAGAGTGCAGGATTCCAATTGGGATGATACAGGGAGAAGGGAAAGGAAGAGGGGGGGGGGGTATGCAGGAACAGGTTACACATAAGATAATTACAAGTACCTTATTAATTAATAATGGTAATGTCTTTAAAATGTGCTTTTAAAGACATGGAGTAGCTAAAACTCTCTAAAGACCTGATCTCAATTATTTCAGAAAATCTTAACAAACATAAGGATTTTTAAGAAGTTACAATAAAGTAGTTATTGTAAAAGTAAAAGTAAAGTTTTCCCATCTCTAGTCATGTTCATCTCAAGGGAGCGGTGCTCACTTGCTTTCTTACCAAAGGAATCAGCATTGTCTGAAGACATTTCTGTGTTCATGTGGCCAGCATGACTGTATATCAAGGTGCACGGAATGCTGTTACCTTCCCATCAAAGTGGTACCTCTTTATCTACTTGCATTTGCATGCATCCGAAGTCCTAGGTGGGTAGGAACTCTGGTGAGTAACACGAGCTCACCCTGTTGCATGGCACTCAAGTTTTAAACCCAGGCATTCAGCTTTCCAGCCAACAAGCGCAGTATCTTTTAACCGCTGAACCATCATGCACCCAATCCATGAAAGCATTTTTTTAAAAATAAAAATGTGTTAGTCTGAAAAGATGCTGTCAAACTCCTACTAATTTTGAGGTACCAGATAGACTAACAAGGTTATCAAGACATGAAGGAAAAACTCTTCCCAGTCTTGGTCCTTTAGTATCCACAATTTAATACACTATTTTTACAACTTACCAACTCTCTTGCTTCCTCCAGCTGCTTTTCCACACTTGAAACCAACTGTCTCTTCTCATCTAAAACAAAATAATATATGCTTAGTTGAACAATATTTCTATTCTCAGAGCCATATTTAGTAACCACTTGACAGTACTGAAATCTGGCCTATTTTGCCAGAACTTGGAAGCAAAAGATTGAGTTAAGCTAGTATTTTGTGGAAGACCAACATAAAATTGCACAGTTATAGGCTGAGACTGGGAAGTTGAAAGACATTCCAAAAGAAAGCCATGGCAAATGATACAGCTGATAAGAAAATTGCATGGCCACACTATTTCCAGAAAATTGCCTGGATATATCTATGGAGCCACCAGAAAGTTGCAAGTTTAAGGACATAATAAGGCATCTCTACTTTGTGTACATATTTCGTGTTTGACACTAGATAATTGTTAATCATGCATTTGGCAAGACAGTCTGTGATGGCATTGTTGCTTACTTTGAATCTTTAGCTTATACTCTATTTTCTGAAGGATAGATTTCTATTCATGCAAAGTAAAACCCTAATCATGAATATAGAATGGTTTCCAACATGTTCTAAAATCCTATTTTTCTCTTACACTACTTCCTGTTTCAACCAATATGTGTTTTGTCTTAAGTGCTGTACAAATACATTGCCTCTACGGAGGTTCATGAAGTGTAATTTCAATATCCAAAAAGTTTTTCACAAGAAACCATCCTATCCAGTTCTGAAATATCTCAGATCAGGCTGAGTCATAGGACCTGCAACCTTAGCTAAGCCAGGGCAAGCCAAACCACAGGGGATTAAAGAAAAGGCTATCTCACTTATCATCTGAGGAGGAGCCATCCTCCTTGGTAGGCATCCCATACCTTTCGACCGTGAAAAACAGAATCCTGGGGTAAAAAGATCATTGGGTCTGACCAACAGAGTTCTTCCTTAGATGATCAGACTAACTACATCATCAAGGCACGAAAGGACCACAGTGGTGATAGGTAGGCAGCAGGTCGTGACATCGGCTGGAGAGATGCAGAGGGCTGCCACCCACCCACCCACCATCACCGCCATCACTCACCTCCAACCAACTTGGGGATTTTTCCAATGCGGTTCGTGATCTCAGCGGTAAGAACCGAAAAGTCTTGCTCGTAGCCCTCGAAATCAGAGGACATGATGGCGGCGGCGGCAGCAGCAAGAAAGAAAGAACAAAAAACTGGATCTGAATGTCCAAACAGCCAAACTGCCCGCCGTTGACGGAAGCAAACGAAGCAACCCTCGCCTTTCGCGAAACACCAAAACTCTCAACTATAGCCGCTCCTCCTGTCACCGCCGGAGACTTCCGGATTGAGTCCCACGGGCAAGGTCTTCCCGGGTGCTTTGGACGCCAGTCGAGGTTCCGCTCTCCTATTTTCCCTCATCCGACGGATCTCCCCCGCACCTTTTCCTGACTGGCGTCGTGTAGTCGACGACCTTCACCGGGTTATCTTTTCGAGCAAGGCAAAGAGAATAAGAAAGAGGCAGGGAGACCGTCCGTTCGCTGCTAAATACAAATAAAAATTCTGCGGGCCGGGGAAGGCTTTTGGATTGAAACCTCTTTTTTATCCGCAATGTGTTCCTGTCCGTGGGGGAAGTGTTTCTCCAGGACACTTGCCAGCCTATTGAGGGCATTTCCAAAGTCAGGGCGGAACGGAAGGATTGCATGTCCGGGTTCTAAGAAGGCGTCCCGGGGAAGTAGAGCACGGAGCCGCTGAAAGAGCGCGGTAAATAAAGGCGGAAAGCGGGGATTCCCTTACTGCCTGAAGAAAAGGCAGCGGGGGGGGGGGGGGGGGAGGTAGCCGGGACCAAGCAGGCTGGGGTTCGTCGCTGGTAAGCCGCGATGTCCCGCCTTGACGGCGATCGCAAAAACATCGGACCTTTCGGTTGAAAGCAAAGGGGTTTGGGGACCCTTCTCTCCCTTCTTCTAATCTAAGGGTAGAAAGGAGGGGGAGAGGCTGTGCCGCGATCAGCCTTTGGTTCTACTTTGCCTGCTGAGTCACCTGTTTTGCCATTGAAAGAAGGAGGAGGAGGGTTTTCCTTTATGGTTTCCCTGTCCTTGAAATTGCGAGAAATAGGCAGAGAATATAGAAGCAGACGTAGCACGCGCTTCCCCTGTTGAACTACTTGCCTGTTGCGCCTTCCTTGGACTTCGGTGTCCGTAGAGAAGGGGGAACAACACCGTTCTATTGTTTTGTATTGCAATGCTCAAAGTACAGATATGGTTTTTTTCCCTGATCTAATAAATAGGGAAGGATTTCACTCCCTGGGATCTTTGTTGTTTCAATGAATTACTTATATGAGCGTTCTGTATAAATTAACTTCATGTGTAAAAGTTGCGACGGTGTATTGCAAATCAAATCGTTTTTTGTGGTCATAGAGCAGTGATGTAGTATAACTGACCACGGCAGAGTTGTTTAAATACAGATAGTCCTCAACGTACTACTCCAATTGAGTCCAAAATTTCTGTGGCTAAGTGAGACATTTGTTAAGTGAATTTTGCTCCATTTTACAACTTTTACAGTTATAAAGTGAATCACTGTAGTTGTTAAGTTAATAAGACAGTTGCTAAGTGAATCTAGCGTCCCTATGGACTTTGCTTGTCAAAAGGTTGCAAAAGGGATCACATAAGCCCGGGACAATGCAACCATCATAAATATGAATCAATTGCCAAGCGTCTGAATTTTGATCATGTGCCCATGGAGATACTGCAGTGGTTGTAAGTGTGAAAAAATGATTGTGTCACTTTTTGCAGCATCATTGTAACTTCAAATTGTCATGAACTGAACTGTTGTAAGGTGAAGACTACTTGTACTCCAAGAGCAGTATAGCAAATAGTTATATCTCCCAACAGTACTTGTGTCACAGAGCCCATAGGTTATCCTATTCTTCTTGAACTTACTTGGAATGTCACTTAATTAATCAATCTGTAAGATGAAAGAGGCTAAAATAAATACTTTGGATTTTTTTCATTATTAGTTAACGGTGGACTACCAGATTGTTCTTTCTTTTGTGAAAAATCAAAACAGTTTTGTAGTGGAGAACTATTCACATTTTCAGATGCTTAATACATACTTAATTACTTTACTGCATTTTTTCAAAAGAAAAAAAAGAAATTGCCTAAATAGACCAAAACAAAAATGTCTGCTAGCCCAGGCATTTTCCCACATGAAAAGCTAACTTCATTGCAGTGCCACAAACAATGTTTGAAGTTTCCTCCTGCTGTGTGACATACATGTTAAAAAAACATATCTAAATTCTTACTTGCATTTGAAATTAGTTTTTGGACTGTTTCTTAAAATGAGAAACAGATGTTTCATTGGAAATTATTTCAAATGTGGCATTTTTAAATTATTTTCTCCAGGATTTGCTTCATAAACTATGTTTGCATCATTTGCCTTCGCAAAACAAAATAATTAACAAGGTCCACATTAGACAGAAAAGGTATAATCTTGTTAATATTTACCAGTTATTCTAACTTGTAACAAACTTGGAATCAATTTTCCAGTTCAGATATCAGCTGATTTTTAAAAAATGCAGTGTGTGTGTGCGCGCACACACACATACAAAATAAGGATCAGAGCCAAACATGACTATAATAGAGAGCGAAGAAAGAACAGGGAATGGGGTGCTCTATAGGCCATTTTTCTGTCAGTGAACCATGATCTGTTGCCCTAAATCAATTTGTTTCTAATAAAAATGTTTATTTTGTAGTTGCTTGGTTGGAAATTTTCTTTTCTTTTCTTTTTGTTCAGGTTTTAAAAGAAAACTTATGAAGAATTCCTGTAGTTGATGATTCTTCCAAATGTGAAGAATGGCTTAAATCCAGCTACTTCAAAATTAGTGTTTGGACATCTTACCATTCAAGTAGAGATGAAAATATATGACAAATGGAAATGTGATCCTAAAAGAAATTGAATGAAATAAGAATCAACTTGAATACAGCATGGGGATGTTTTGTTCAATCATTAGATTTGAAAATCTCTATGAACTGAAAAGACTATGCCACTGGGGACCAATCATAGCACTTAGTGTAATAGCAATATGTTCTGTCATGGCTATCATTGATGCAGTCCTGTGGTACTGGCCTTTGGATACGACAGGAGGAAGTATTAATTTCATCATGCTCATCAATTGGACTATTATGATCCTTTATAACTACTTCAATGCCATGTTTGTTGGCCCTGGATATGTTCCTATTGGATGGAAACCAGTAAGCAAATAACAGTATGGTATATCCACCCCACCTCCCTTAAAATAATATTTTACTCTGTAAATATTGATTTACCCTGATTTTATGTTAGGTAATGGCTTAGGAAACCTAATTTTTGGATCTGTAGAATGAAAGCAAAATGGGAGCCAGTGGGAAATTAATCTATGCACTTTTGTGGATACTTGCTGAATATATAATTGCCATTGCACATCTAAAATTATATCAGCCTCCTTCCAGATATATCTCTTCACTGGATAGCACTAGCTAAACAACAGATACCTTTTAAAAAACCTAATTTCTTTCTGGGAAAAAAAGTTATATAGTGAGTAAGGCAGCTTGCAGGTAAGACTCATTGAACAAGGTGGTAATACATCTGAGATTATGGTTTATCAATTCCACCACCCTTACACAGTTACATTGATTTTTTTGTTCTTGTGCTTTAGGCTTGTTCCTGCAGCAGGAAAGTTGTTATAGATATTTTACTTCCCGAAATTCTGCTTTAATGCATAGATGAACTTTATAAGATACTTGTTTCCTTTATCAGTTTCTATTTGTGTGTGTGTGTGTGTGTGTGTGCGCGCGCGTGTGTATACACACATATATATATACTGCTTTGTTTTTAGGAAAACTCTCAGGACTCCATGTATCTTCAATACTGTAAAATATGCCAATCTTACAAAGCACCACGTTCACATCACTGCCGAAAATGTAACAGGTACTATTGCTAATAAATACTGTTCATTGGATAAAGTTAATACCTATTTACTTAAATCATTTCATATAATTTATGGAACGTGAAAATAAAACCCATTTCACGTTCCTCGGGTTACACTTACAGCTATTTTGCTGTATCAATGTCTGAAATTAAGGCCTTTTTTTAGAGGTCAAGAAAGATGCGATGAATGAAAATAGGGATGGCTGCTGGTCACTGTGCTTGTATTAAATTTGGATTTGCTTCTTAGGTGTGTAATGAAGATGGACCACCACTGTCCATGGATTAATAACTGCTGTGGATTTCAGAATCATGCCTCATTTACACTCTTTCTTCTGCTAGCCCCTCTGGGCTGTATCCATGCTGCTTTTATTTTTGTCATGACCATGTATACTCAGCTTTATAACAGGGTAAGAAAACACTGTTTTTTGCTTCTTTAAAACATACACAAAATTGTATGAATTCACTTTTGGATGAACAGCTTTCATAATTATCTTATACTTGGCTGTAGTCAAAATTATATGTTTTGTATGCTAAGTGTCTTTATACTGACAATCTGGAACTCTTGAAAGTTGTAGCTTTTGCTCCATATCCTTTATTCTTTCTTCATCTGACCCAGAAATAGTTATTCTTCAACATATATAATATATTTCATGAACTTAATTAAAAGTCCAGAGTCACCTTATAAGGGAGATGGGTGGCATAATATGCCCTTAAATGGGAAAGTACATTTCTTCAGAAATTGAACTCTGTGCTATATTTTGCATCTGTGCCTCTGTCAGTAATAATAAATTGTGGATAATGTCATTCAATGTTGTTCATTCTATTTTAAAATTTCCTATGAAATTGGGAACCATTTAAAAATATAGCAAATTAAAGAAAGAATTTGAGTTGAATTCACTGTTTCCTTTCAGAATGCTTAGCTTTAAATTCAAAGTTACCTATAAGTGCATTCAGTATCCCTGTCGTTTATTCATGTCTAACTAATCACATTTCCAATAAATCAGATAGTGCATGCCCTTCAAGTAAGATATAACTTTTGGCTTAGTCATATACTATGGAAACAACTCTGATTGTAGATTGAACTTCAATCGATAAACAGTTAAAACTAGATAGTTCTTGCTGAGGATAAACTGTTCAGCTAGCTGCTTAATAATTTTCTTCTCTTTTGTTTCTTTTAAATAGGTCTCCTTTGGCTGGAGTTCTGTGAAAATTGATATGAGTGCAGTCAGGAGGGATCCCCGGCCAATCATTCCTTTTGAGTTGTCTGCATTTGCTGCCTCGTTATTTGCCCTGGGACTGGCATTAGGTACTACACTAGCAGTTGGAATGTTGTTTGTTATCCAGGTGAGTCAGATACAGAGATGAGATGTTCTGACGAGATGTTCTGGTGGTCAAAGGGTGGAGGCAGATCTTAGTGCCTTATAGCATCTTGTTTTCTCTTAATTCTGGACTCTTGTTTTAAATATCCAATCAGAAATTTGAATTTCCAGTCTCTCTGCAGTGTATTTCATAATCATGACCACACAGCATTATGATTAAGGAAGCCTGTGGAGAATAGAGATAGAAATCTTTCCACAGATGATCAGTTGTGCAACAGAGGAAAAACATGCTTTCTTTAATGGGAGGTCTTTGTATTAAATTTCATAACGGTTTATCTCTTAAACAGCTTTTTTCCTGTTTCAAATGTTCATTTGTGGGTGTTAAAGAAAGAAAAAAAGAGAGAGACAAGTTAAGATGTAGAAATCAACCTGGATCCTATTGGAATTTGTGATTCAGTTCACAATGAGTGAAAACAAATTTTTACCAGGATTCTTTTTTTCTTTTCATTTTGAGTTACTAAAAGTTAGTGCATATGTGTGTATACAGTTACCAATGTTCCTTATTTGATCTATGCTATGAGTCAATACAGTGATTTCAATTTTAATTTGAAGGAGTAATTTAATCAAACTGTTTCACATGGCCCATATATAGAGCATGTTAATGTATGAGTATGTTGTCCTATCAGCTAAGACATACCTGCCAGTCTGTATTTCTTGCAATGTGTGTCCTGTTTCTTTAATATATTCATACTCATATCCTTTCTTTTTGCATTTATACTCACCCATTTCCCTTTGGGGAACTTTTTAAAGTTTTGACATGCTACATAAGACTTCAGTATGACTGTTCACACCAATGGGTCTCCCACTTCTGCTATAAAAAAACCCTGCTCTCATGGACATGTGCGGGCATTGCTTGATTTCTCACCTGCAGCTTTTACTCCATTGTATATAAAGCAGGAATGGAAGCTATGTAAATTTCATCCATGTATTCATGATAGAACTGGATTTCCCTTTTCCTTTTTTCATATATTTATCCCTATTTTTTTCAAGTGAAAATCTCAGCAGAGGAAGGAAAGGGAGATATTTAATAAGGTAGTAAAATGACAGTATGATTCCTTTTGTCCTTTTTTAATAAAGGCTATTATAAATCAATACACTGTTTTGGTATAATGTTATGCATATAGTAGTAACTGAAGATTATTGACACACTATTATTTAAATCAGTGGATCTCAACCTTCCTAATGCTGCGACCGTTTAATACAGTTCCTCATGTTATGGTGAACCCCCCCCCCAACCATAAAATTATTTTATGTTTTCCGTATTTTTTTGAAAATATGTGTTTTTTTATGGTCTTAGGTGAAAGGGGTCCCAACTCACAGGTTGAGAACTGCTGGTTTAGATAACTTAGGTTGCAAATAGAGGAAAGAGATTGTAGATTTTATTGGAATATTTGTTGTACTCAGTTTCAGTCTTATACTGATTACTTAATATTTTGTTGTGTTACTTAATATATACTCTCTCTTTCATTTTGTATGTGTGTATCTATCATATTCTTATACAGAGAGATAAGCAAAGCAAATTTAAGAAAAATTAAAATACCAAGAAATAAAGAAAAACTATTGAGCTTCTAATTACTTCTTCTTTTACATCTGCTATTTTACAGTAGCAGATGTAAAAATAGCAATAGGTTAGGTTTATTAGATTTATATGCCGCCCTTCTCCCAAGGACTCAGGGCGGCGTACAACATTAAAAGAAACACATAATACAAAAGTTTTAAAAAATTAAATAGAATATCCCAAACCCAATTAAAATTGACAATGACATTTTTTTTTAAAAAAAATTGAATTAAAATTAACAGTGATCAATAATTTATTTTGTTTTGTTCAGGCCAGGCTGGCTTTCTGGAAAAGCCAACTTTTTAGGGTGCGTCGGAAGGACCGGAGGTCGGGGATTATACGAAGCTCCGGGGGCAGCTCATTCCAGAGGGAAGGCGCTCCCACAGAGAAGGCTCTCCCCCTGGGGGTCACTAGCCGACACTGTCTGGCCGACGGCACCCTGAGGAGACCAACTCTGTGGGATCGCACTGGACGATGGGAGGCTACCGGTGGCAGTAGGTGGTCTAGCAGGTACCCTGGGCTTAAGCCATGGAGCACTTTAAAGGTCATAATTAATCGTACCCAGAAGACAACCGGCAACCAGTGCAGGCCGCCTAAAAGGGGTGTAACATGGGAGCACCTAGGTGCCTCCATGATAACCCGCGCAGCCGCATTCTGGACCAGTTGAAGCTTCCGGGTGCTCTTCAAGGGCAGCCCCATGTAGAGAGTGTTACAGTAGTCCAGGTGAGAAAGGACGAGGGCATGAGTGACTGTGGACAGAGCATCCCGATCCAGGAAGGGGGCGCAACTGACATACCAGGCAAACCTGGTAAAAGCCCCCCGGTCACGGCCATCAGGTGGTCTTCTAAACTAAGCTGCGTATCCAGGAGGACGCCCAGATTGCGGGCCCTCTCTGAGGGGGCTAAAATTTCTCCCCCCTATCATCAAAGATGGAACAAGATGCACAAATCGGGATGACGGAAACCACAGCCACTCCGTCTTGGAGGGATTGAGCTTGAGCCTGTTCCTCCCCATCCAGATCCGCACAACCTCCAGGCATTAGGACATCACGTTGAGGGCATCGTTTGGGTTGTTTGGGATAGAGATGAAAAGTTGGGTATCATCAGCATATTGATGATACCGTACCCCAAAACCACGGATGATCTCACCCAGTGGTTTCATATATATGTTGAACAGGAGGGGTGAGAGACCCCCCCCCCAACCCCTGGGGCACCCCACAAGTGATGCACCTCGGGTTCAATCCCTGCCCTCCAGTCAACACAAACTGCGACCGATCCGACAGGTAGGAAGAGAACCACCGTAAAATGGTGCCCCCCACTCCCAACCCCTTGAGTCGTCTCAGTAGGATACCATGGTCGATGGTATCGAAAGCTGCTGAGAGGTCTAATATGACCAGGACAAAGGAGCAGCCCCTGTCCCAGGGCCGCCAGAGATCATCGACCAACGCGACCAATGCCGTCTCCGTACTGTATCCGGGCCTGAAACCCGACTGAAATGGATCCAGGTAGACAGCTTCATCCAGGGACTGGGGAAGCTGACGTGCTACCACATTCTCAACAACCTTCGCTACAAAGCGAAGGTTGGAGACTGGACAATAGTTGGCTAAAGAAGCTGGGTCCAAGGAAGGTTTCTTAAGGAGGGGCCTCACCACCACCTCCTTCAAGGCAGTGGGAAAGAACCCCTCTCTCAACGAAACGTTGGTAATCGCCTGGAGCCAGCCTCATGTCACCTCCCGGGAAGCCGAGACTAACCAAGAGGGACACGGGTCCAGCACACAATAGATATTTCGGCCTCCTTAGAAGCCGGACTATAAATGATCACATTTGGCATGTCGTGTAATATATTGTGTGTGGGAGTTGTTTTTACCTAAATTTTATTAAATTTTTATTTTGTATGTATATTGCGTTTATCTACAAAGAATTATATTATATTGGTTCATTCATTCATTCAAATTATAAACAGTATTGTTAAGGTTTCCTGTTTTCTATTTTTTGATCTACTGCTCTGAATATAATTTATGTGGAATGAATTTCTTTTTTCTCACTGTATACATTGTAGGCATGAGCTAATCTTTGTAATTTTTCTAGATGAAAATAATCTTAAGGAATAAAACTTCAATAGAATTATGGATTGAAGAAAAGGTAAAAAATAATTATTCAAATACTCATTTAAATATATATTATGCCACAGAATGTAGTAGTAATTCTTGATAAACAGTATTTTGTACCATTTCCTGTTTATGTGATTTAATTAAGCCAGGGTCTTTTACAACCTTTTCACACATTTTCTAAGATCTTCCATCACAAGAAGACTCTAGCACATATGTCCACTATTGCCTTTTAAATGTTGGGTTTAAGGCAACTTGAACATTTTTTTTAATTATTCACTTCTCTTGGCTCATAATAAATCTGTCCTTTTGTCATTCTTAAATTCATATTTATATATTTGACAATTGCGGCAGCTCAGCTTCATTTAAGCTTCTGCATCCTAAGACGCTACTCACTAAAGAGAGAAAAATGTTGCCAATTAAATAGTCCTTCTGATATTTAGATGTAAAAGTCACAAAAGTGGTTGTTTTTTTAAAAAAAAAGGACAGACTGTTTTTTCTCCACTATATAGTTTCCTTCAATCTGATTTAGTGAGTTGAGTTAACCCAGCTATTGGTATATGATAATCATTATTTATAATTCCACATATTTTGCAAATGTAGCTAATTTTAGTTTATTCAGCAGATCATGGTTAAACAAACAATGGTTTTACATACAAGCAGTTTCTTTTATTGGTAAGGTGTGTCCATTCCATTGTACATGTAGAAACTCAGAGAACTGTCTCCCTGTACCTTCAGGGAAGAACTGTAACAACCACTGACATGACTGAGCACCTCCCACATCCATTCTGAGAATAATCTGAGAAATAATTCCAGAAATAAATTTTAATATGTGATACCATTACATCACTAGAGGTCAGCATACAGTAAAGAACTTTAAGGAATTATGTGAAGCAGCACAGTGCTTTTAAGAAACAGTGAAAGATTATGAAATAAAAAATAGTTTGATTTCTTGTAAAGGAAGGCATTTTCCTATTTAAATGCAACTATTTTTATTTAATAGAACTGTCTCTTTTAATACTCAATATAAATTGAACCAATACCGTGTTTCCCCGGAGAAGAAGTTTTTCTAGGAGCTCAGCGGCGGCTGCAAGGACAGCTGGCCCAGGGCATGGTGAGGCTGGGAGTCATGCGAGCTGGGGGCGGAGCAGGCGCTCGCGCAACCCCACTCTCTAGCCAGGCAGAGTTCCATGCACTGACCTAGGGTATATCCCAAATATGCCAAGCCGCGGGAGCTTTGGGGCAAGCAGAGCGATACATTGCTTGGTACCTTAGGGATACTCCCTAGGTCAGTGAATGGTGCTCTGTCCGGCTGGAGAGGGTTTTCCGGGTGGCTGCTCATGAGCATGGTCACCTCATGGCTGCTTCGCCCCTGAGGCTGTGTCTGGCTCTTTAGGAGCCCCCTCGTAAGGGAGCAGCGGCCCGGCAACTCCACCCTCCAGACATGCAGAACGCCACTCCCCAACCTAGCGGTATCTCGAAGGGGCCAAGCAACATGAGTGCCTTTCTTCCGCCCCGGCTCCCGCAGGTTGGCACCTTCGGGATACCACTAAGTCAGTGCTCTGCCTGGCTGGAGGGGGGTGTCCAGGGGGCTTATTTTCAGGGGGGCATATATTTTTGCCCACCTGAAAAATGTGGCAAGGTTTTAGTTTCAGGATATGTTGTATTTTCGGGAAAACATGGTAATATTTTGGCCTAATTTCAATCCTGAAGAATGTATGATTTTAAAAGTGTCCACTGTATTTAAATAAGAAGTTAAAAATGTGCCATTTCACATCACATTTATTAAAACATCACGGTTCTGCTTATATAATTAATATAGAGGTGTTTTGTTCTCTCTGTTCCTATTTACAGCTACTGCTCTAGCATTAGAAAATAAACACCAAATAGTATAGCAATCTTCAGTGAGGGGAAAAAATCCCTTTCTCTTGCATGTGACTGTGGGCCCTGAGATTTCTCTTTTATCTTAGTTGAGCCTTTCTCATTTTTTACCACAATAATCACAAATTTAAATGTTGAGTAACATGAAAGTTCCTCCATGTTAGAAGTCTAATATATTCATATAATTGAGTGTTGTTTTTTTCCTTGTCAACTGTATTTGTATACATTCTTTGCAGGCCAAAGATCGCATTCAGTATTATCAAACAAAAGAAGTCTTTGTATTTCCTTATGACCTGGGAAGCAAATGGGATAACTTCAAGCAAGTCTTTACATGGTCTGGAAATCCAGAAGGAGATGGCTTGGAATGGCCTATAAGAGAAGGCTGCCATCAATACAGTTTAACAGTATGATATTTTCCCTTGTTTTTCCTTTACACACTTAAAATTAAATGTGAAGTAAATGCATTGAAAAATTGGCTTTATTAAAATGTTGCTTCATATCTTTCAGATTGAACAGTTAAAACAGAAAGCTGACAAGAGAGTGAGAAGTGTAAGTGATCAGCAATTCATCACATGGCTGCCTATATTGTCGTATGGATCTTAGCATTATATTCTTTTGAAAATTAAGAGCTGCATGGTTTCATGCTACATTTTTGAATGCTATGTTGGGTAAACAGGAAACACTAATAATGCCATTATAACATAAAATATTGTTACTTTTATAGATGTGTTGTAATTTATTTACCATTATATGTGTGTGATATTATAAATGTCTTTAGCTTGTTGAGAAGAAATAGAAGCCAAAAAGAAGAATCAAATAAAAAGAGAAGAAAAAATTATAAATAATTGCTTATGAGCTATTTCTCTGTGTTGAAAATTTTAATTGATTCTGTTTTTAGGGTAGTCCTTAACCTACCAGTTATGGAATGCATTGAAATCAATTGTTTGTAACCCGCAAATTATCTTAAACAACTTTTGTTTTTAATTCAAATTTTCCAGGTACGGTATCAAGCATTAGAAGACTATAATGGGGTCTTTTGCCCTGTTACGAAAGGTGTGAGGACTTTCTGTACGACTCCATGCACGGAAGAACCTAGAATTGTCCTTCACAAGGGAGATCACATTTTAGCCACCCGAGGACTGAAGTTAGTATCTCTATATATGATTACTTCAAACATTTTAAAATGTTGCAAAGGTAAACAAGTACTGTCTGTTTAATTCTTTATTCTTCTTTTTTTATTTTTTGGCACTGGATGTATGGCGACAAAATTACTGACCTGCCAACAAATGGTAATTACTTTGTTTCAGTGTTAGAGTATCTTATTTCAATTTCATATTGTAGTTTAAATACAGTTTATGTCTTAAGCACATCACTTTCAATTAAGTTCATGATTCCAAATGCAAAATCCATTAAAACTATAACAAAAATTTGAAAAGCCAATCTGAAATAGTTTAAAATGAATTTCAGCAAATTTGGAGGACAGGCGATTAAGATTAAAATAATTCTATTTGAGAAAATCTGTGGTACAAATCCCTCCTTAAAGATAGAAAGGTACTATGCAGTGGTGGGTTTCTGCCGGTTCGCACCAGATCAGGAGAACCGGATGGTGAAATTTACCGATCCAGTGAGAGGAGGTTCAACCGGTGGACCCAGAAGAAACTTCTGGAACACCTGACCCGGCCCTCTCGCTCCTCGCTCACCCCCGCCTGTCCAGAAGCCGCTCCATCACTCGCTCCCACCGCCCGTCTGCACTATCCTAGCCCAATTCGGTGTTTTCTCCTGGATTCCTCTCTGTCATGCCGCCTCCAATCTCCCCAAGTTATTTCCCCAACGTGTGATAGCTTTGTCCTGGATTCCCCTCTGTCTTGCCTCCTCCGTTCTCCCAAAGTTCTTTCCCCAGCATGTGGTAGCTTACTACTGGATTCCCCTCTGTCTTGCCTCCTCCGTTCTTCCAAAGTTCTTTCTCCAGAGTGTGATAGCTTTCTACTGGATTCCCCTCTGTCTTGCCTCCGCCGATCCCCCAAAGTTCTTTCCCCAGCATGTGGTAGCTTTCTATTGGATTCCCCTCTGTCTTGCTTCTTCTGTTCTCCCAAAGTTCTTTCCCCAACATGTGATAGCTTTCTACTGGATTCCTCTCTGTCTTGCCTCCGCCGATTGCCCAAAGTTCTTTCCCCAGCATGTGGTAGCTTTCTATTGGATTCCCCTCTGTCTTGCTTCTTCTGTTCTCCCAAAGTTCTTTCCCCAACGTGTGATAGCTTTCTACTGGATTCCCCTCTGTCATGCCTCCTCCGTTCTCCCAAAGTTCTTTCCCCAGAGTATGATAGCTTTCTATTGGATTCCCCTCTGTCTTGCCTCCTCCGATCTCCCAAAGTTCTTTCACCAGCATATGATAGCTTTCTACTGGATTCCTCTCTGTCCTGCCTTCTCCGATCTCCCTAATTTCGGCCCTTAAATCTCCAGTTGTCTATTTTGGGGAGGTTTTCCCCTCTCCCCCCCCCCCCCATAGGAGTCCCAAAAATTTTTGCCACATGGCTTGGGGTGGTGGTCATGTGACTTAGTGTGCATGAGTGATGTCAAGTTGGCCATACCTGCCCGGTCACATGACTGCCAAGCCACGCCCAAAAAATAGGCTACACCCACAGAATAGGTTCTAAAAAAAATTGAAACCCACCACTGGTACTATGCTATTATACCAAATATATAATTTGTCCATCTTCCAGTATTTTAGAATTTAGAGTATTCCAAAAGTGTATCTAGAAACTAGAAAATTGAGTTTATTTAAACGGCTGGATTAAATAATTAAAAGTGCAGTTTTAAATATATTTCCCTTGAAATGATGAGATATACTTCAAGTTTGACATCTGTAGGTTTGTGCTGTTAGGAACTTTGATTATTTTCAATATGTTGATGGCAGATGCTGTCCTAAAAGAAACATTCCTTATCTTCACATGCAGGATGTAATGCTTCCAAATAAACTCCTACAGCAACATGGTTATATAGACAAAATCTGAGTCATGCCTTACATCAGGGATATCAAACTTGATTTCATTGAGGGTGGTGTTTGACTTGGTGGGGCCAAGGTGGGCATGGCCAACTCGATGTCACTAGGGTCAGGGCAACTGTGGTGGCCTGAGTGCTCTGTCAGTGAAAGCAGGCTCTTGAGCTCCATTTTCTGCTGTGACAGCTTCCTGCAACCCTCTGCCAGCAAAAATGGAGCTCGGGAGGGCCACCCGTTGTCCTCCCAAGCACCATTTTTGCTGACAGAGGCACCACAGTCCAGTCCTTTGCTGTTTCCAGGGCGGTCTTGCAGGCCTGATCCAAGCAACCACTGAGGTGAATCTGGCCTCCGGGCCTTGAGTTTGACACCCCCATCTTATAACTTGAAGAAAAAATGTGAAAACTGAAAAAAGGAGTTTAGTTTTGAAGATGTTGCACAGTTTTCGACAACATTCAGAGTGTATAATGATGGGACAGGGCGGAAAAATCTGCAAGTAGTACAGTTTTTTTTTTTATTTCTGCTGTTTTTTCTCACTACTAGATGGGGAGAGAATCAGAGGTTGGTTCCCAAGAAAATGTGTGGAAAAATGCCTATATGATTCTGAATCAGATCAGCCATTGGATGGAGAAAAGAAAGCAAGATAACCCTTGTGATAACTGGAAAAGTTTGCTTTGGACCACTGTCCTTCTACTTGAATATTGTGTATATATTATTATGTATGGAACAAAGATCACATTTTGTGTGTTTGCAAGGATGGGAGCTTCAGTGCCATAATCCTAATCATCTTTTGCCATTTTTAAAAGAGAGGAAGCCATTTCATGGACACTTTTTCATATTAAAGCTTTCACAATATAGAGCACATTTGGCCTGCTTTTTTATTTAATTTTATTATTATTATTATTATTATTATATAATCTTACGAAACATAAGAACTACATTTTTTTCTGATGTTTAAGTACTGCTCACTCATAAAAATATATTCTTGTTATTTACATTCCTCAAATTACTTTTCTATTGCCATCATGAAAGTCAAAAGGACTATGTAAATGAATGCAGCTGAGTTGACTTAGCTGATGCTTTGGATTTTTTTTTTTAATATGTAATTTTTATTAAACAAAAATAAAATAGGAAAGATTATATTTTCTCTTCGGTGCATCTTTAGAGATGAACGTCTTGCTGAATGTTTGCAACGAAATAAGAAAACCAGATAACAATTCACACATGTTAACCTATCATAGCACTGTTTGCTTTTGTGTATTATAATGGATGACATCAAATTATTACTATACTACTTTCTTCAGCCTGGTACCCTATAGATACAATGAAATTTTATGTCCATTCAGCAAGGATAAATTGTAGCACTTGCTTTCTTCCTCCTTCTGAAGGTAATGTTCAGTCAACATCTGAACTTTCTGGTAAACTATGTTTTTTTAGATACTCCTCAGGACAACGTTCTATGAGACTCTATAGTTAAATTCAATAATCAAACAAATGCATGCATTAAAAAAGTATTAAAAATTGAAATAGAGAAATGTAATTTGATTGTAGTTAATTCTTCAAGTAGGCCAGGTCAAAAACCAAACATCACAAGGATTCCAGGATTGCCACTTTATTGTTTAATTGAAATATATATTGAAAGCTTGTCCAAAACCTTTGCCTATACAGCCCTTTTAAAGACAATAGGGGAACAAACTTAAAAATGACACTCAGTTTTATACAAGGAAAACCAGTGCAAAATGTTTAACAGATAGCACCTGGCACCAACAAGGTTAGCTAAAATTTTAACAAATACCTCCCCAAAATGTTTGAAATACAAATCAATACACGGAACATATTACCATTTATGGTGGACCTGTGAGGAGGCTAAAAATTTTTGGAAAAGGATCAAAAATTGGTTGGAGGCAATCACGGGGGTTAAAATAGAATGGAAACCTGATGTTTTTTTATTAGGAGTAATGTCTACGAAATATAAAAAAGAAATCCAGTATTTAATACTACATAGAATTATGGCAGCAAGGATTGCCTTTGTCCAGAAATGGAAAAAAACAATTCCAAGCGAAGATGAAATAATAAGAAAGGTTATGTATTGTGCTGAAATGGACAAACTAACTAAAGAAATCCAGGGAAAAGAAGAATCAGAATTCTACCAGCTATGGGATAAATGGTATAGGTGGATGGAGGAAAGAAACAAGAATCAATGAAGTAATATAACAAAACTCAAAAAATAATAGTTATGAGTAAAATAATAGGGTTGAGAATGGTGAAATCCAAATGAAATACAATAGAAGGGGAAATAATATAAGTGAATGGTATCGATTGATAATTGCTATTAGAAAGAAGAGGAAGCTCCTGTTCGTATTGTATTGTGTAAATGTGTACGTCTAGGTTTTGTATGTGTGTATTTTACATGTTTGTTAATAAAAAATAAAAAATTATATATAAAAAAATAAAGACAACAGGCCAATGTATGGCTGTTCTTTCTACTCTTCAGATCTGACAAACCATTTTACCTTTCCCACCTCCTTCTCAAGGTAAGAAATAAATGCCTCTACAGCAGTGCTTTTCCAACTTGACAAGTATACAAAGTATGGACTACAACTCCCAGAATTCTCCAATAAGCATAGTGGCTGGGGAATTCTAAGAATTGAAGTCCACATATCTTAAAGTTACCTAGTTGTGAAAATATTGCTCTAGCAAAATATGCAGAAATGCAGCTAGTCAGTGTTAAATGTACTTTGAAAATGCCATTTTAAGCACATGAATTTGTGCTCAATAAATAAATGTTCAACTACCTCCTAAGTACAAAAAATGGCAGAAAGTTAAGAAAGCTGTGGTGAAGCATAACTCATATTGCAGAAGACAATTCATATAGAACAGTGGTGGGTTCTGATCCCGTTCCAACCAGTGTGGTTGGAATGGGCCGGCAGCATCCACACATCTTAGCGTCTCCGCGAGCCTCCAGCTGCTCAGCGGAGAATCGCGTAGGTGCTGTACGTGCCATGTGTGTGCTCGGAAGCCTTAAAAGACAGGTAAGAAGCTCGGGCAGGCAGGTGGGCCCTCTGGAGCACCATACCAGAACGGTATCCAGTGCTCCAGGCAGGGTACGATAGGCAAATACCGGGGCGTACCGCCTGCAACCCACCACTGATATAGAAGCAAATTACCAATTCAGTAAAGATTTTGACTGGTACAATTCACTTGTCTGACACATTTCTGGGATCTTGCTTTTGGTGGCACAAGCTACTATAGCTGCATCTAATTTACACTTATAAAGAGGCTATTAGTCTATAACCTCATGCAAGAATGAAAGTTTAGTACTTGTCTTTCATAGAAAAGCAGATGAGAGAAAGGGCTATTCATAACAGAATAAAAATAAGAATACTTTTCAGCAGTGACATTGAACAGAACTGTAACAAATAAAAAATAAATACTTGTCAACAGTTACATTAAACAGAACTGTATCAAATAACTGTGAAAGAATATAGGAACAGTATAGTTATGAATTGCTTCAGAACTAGGTTGGGTGGAAAATATATAGAAAAAGTTTAAACTGCATGTTCAAAAAAGATATGTATGCAAGTTCCAATGGCTTATAGAAGCTATTGCTGGTTTTTGCAATTCACAACATATGATCTTCAGGGTACCAAAAATTATGGCTTCAAAGTGATAACAGCAAAATATTACTTTAGCCTAAATGCAGATGCAGATGATCAGTATCTACATGAAACCGCTGGGAGAGATCATCCGCAGGCACGGGATCAGATACCATCAATATGCGGACGATACTCAACTGTATCTGTCCGCCCCGTGCCAACTCAATGAAGCGGCAGACGTGATGAACCGAGGCCTTGAAGCCGTTATGGACTGGATGAGGGTTAACAAGCTTGTGCTCAACCCAGAAAAGACCGAGTGGCTGTTGTGTTTCCCTCCCAAAGATTCCACCAATATTCCATCTCTCAGGCTGGGGGGTCAAATTCTATACCCCTCAGAGAGGGTTCGCAACTTGGGAGTCCTCCTGGACCCACAGCTATCGTTTGACCACCACTTGACGGCTGTGACCAGGGGGGCATTCGCCCAGGTTCGCCTGGTGCGCCAGTTGCGGCCCTACCTGAATCGGGAGGCTCTCACAACAGTCACTCGGGCCCTTGTGACCTCTAGGCTGGAATACTGCAATGTGCTCTACATGGGGCTGCCCTTGAAGAGCATCCGGCGACTTCAGCTAGTACAGAACGCGGCCGCGCGAGTGATTGTGGGTGCACCTCGGTTCACCCACATAACACCTATCCTCCGCGAGCTGCGCTGGCTGCCTGTTGGTCTCCGGATGCGCTTCAAGGTGTTATTAGTCACCCATAAAGCCCTACATGGTAGTGGATCCGGATACTTGAGAGACCGCCTCCTGCCAATTACCTCCCTGCGACCAATAAGATCACATAGATTAGGCCTCCTCCGTATTCCATCGGCCAGCCAGTGCCGGCTGGCAACTACAAGGAGGAGGGCCTTCTCAGTAGTAGCCCCGACCCTTTGGAACGAGCTCCCCGTGGAGATTCGTACTCTCTCCACCGTCCAGGCCTTCCGCACAGCCCTTAAGAACTGGCTAGCCCGTCAGGCCTGGGGATAAGGATAGCCGCCCCTCCCGAATGATGAGTGTATGTTGCTTACTATTTTATTATATGTCACTATGTCAATGTCTGTATTCCCCCTCCCTGATTTTATGTGAGCCGCCCTGAGTCCCCTCAGGGAAAAGGGCGGCCTACAAATATTAATAAAATCAAATCAAATCAAAATCAAATCAAGAAGCCATCCTACAGGCCTACTTGAAGCCAACAATATGTATAATGACACAATTTCTTTCGGTTTACATTGTTGATTATCTAAATTTGTTTTAAGTTTTTACTACTACAAAATTTGATTGTTAACTTATTAATGTAATTCCCTTTACTAAAATAACATAAGTATATCTATATTTTACATTAATCCTGTCCCTGAAATTGTACTGAACTTTATTTTAGCATCTGATCGGCAAAGATGCCTGATACATTGTACTTCATGAAAATCATTTCAGGTCTGTAATATTTAAAGTCATCCATGTCTAACTGTGAAATGGACTATTTGGCAATGCTTGGTAATATCTCAAGTGAGAAATATAATATATAGCCTATTTAACAAAATTACATTGCAATTATAAATTAGAATTATGACATTCCAGAAATTTAAAATATTTCTGAACCTGTCAAAATTAAAATAAGCTTAACTAAAGAATTGTTTAATTATTGCAATCAAACAGCATATTTACTCATTCTATCTAGGCTCCAATGAAATAAATAAATTGCGTTCAAAGAAAAAATCATTTATTTTATTTATATTTCAGGTCATTATATTATGTAGTTTGTTTGGCTATAGTGTCAACCCACTGTAAAAATAACAATGAGTTCAACTTTTTGAATATTACAAATGTCTTTGTATATAGATGAATTGACAAATATTTTAGGATATTTTATTTTACTAAGTTTTTTCATATGCAAGTTTCAGTTAGCAAATATAGTCATTTTGTGCTTTAGCAGAATTGGATATACCAATTTAAAACATACGTATATACAATTGATGCTAATATATGTAAGTGCTCATCTATGAGTGGTACATACTAAAGGTAAAAGAAGTGTATTTTACAGTTTTAGATATGACAGAATCCCCCAAACATTATACATTACATTATCCTTGTTATGTAGTTAATATCTACTGTATGCCATAACAATTTAATCAAACAAATATAATGTCATATTCTTTTAATGGTGTGATAGAGTTCAATGTTTTCCCATAAGTTTTTAAATATGTTTTTAAACAATTTAAAACTTTTCCATTTCAATTAGGTTTATACAATAAAATAGTTTCCCCAGGGATTTTAAATAATTGAAGCCAGTTCAGTCTGCTTTGTCTTCCTGTGCATGTAACTCTAAATGGGACACTCTAACCTCCTAACAATACACACATACTATGTTTATTGGTTTCTTTTAGGAGTTTCCTTTGCCAGTTAGGCACTTTCATAATCCCCTGTCAATATGTCCAAATCAAGGTGACCTTCATTCTTTTACATGTCAGAAGCATAAAGAGCATCAATTTGACTCCTGAAGTGTTTGACGAGATCTGATCTTCTTGATTTCAGTGTTGGGGTTAAGAGTCCATTTTGAACTGAAAACAGTTCTGGATGAAGGTAGATGTATTTCACCTGGTGGAGAAAATATTTTGTCATAATCAAAAATGTTTGACACATATAACTACCATGAGTTACCATTTTATTGACAAATATGAAATCAAAGAATAATGTAACAGAGGGAACAGTCTATAGCACAAGTATCAAACTCAATCACGTCACATGATGTATTGCATTTTTTTTGCCTTTGTGAAGCTAGGATGGGCATGGCCTATGCATGATGCATCCAGCCTGCAGGCCGCCAGTTTGACATTTTCATTTCATTTTCATATTTATGGAATATTTATCTTCCACTGAATGTATATTCCTATCAGGGATCCAAGAGCTAACTCAATTTGGAATAATATGGTAAATGAACAGTGGTGGGTTGCAATTTATTTTACTACTGGTTTGCTTGTGTGCGCGTGTGCGATCACACAACACTTCTGCACATGTGCAGAAACATCTGGGCAGGTGGGCCGAGCCACCTGCCACCGCCACTACCAATTCGCCCAATCCGGCTGAACCAGCAGCAACCCACCTCTGGAAATGAAGCATTACCATTCAAGAATTCCTCCAAAACATAATTATTATTGTATTAATTGTTTGCTATTTGTCAAAGGCCAAGAATGGAGATTCAAACTATGTGCTTCAGAATATCAGAAATATGCCATTAAGAATTCTGAAGTCTTTTAGAAATCCATTGTAAATGATAAGATTAATTTGACTTCATTAGAACATCTAGGAATCACAAAATGTGCCAGGATTTATGATCACCAAACATATCCTGGTATTAGAATCTGTTCCAAATTAGGTATTATGGCACTTTTTTTGTTTATAAAATCAACCATCTTTTCAATACAATGAAACTACATTATACAATTCTTCATCCTACATATCAAATCTCAGAAGGGCAAAGTAGAAGGAAAATTTAAGGATGGCACAACTGTTAGGTGTTCATCATAGTGAGAGTTGAAATTTAATATAGAGAAAACAATACTTTCTCCATTGATTATTTTTTTACTCTTCTTTGAATTCATTACAAAAACCATCATCTTCAGCAATTTCCTAGATAATTACTTACTTGTTCAAAGGTCTTAAGGCCAGCTTCTTTTCCCAAATTGTTCATTTCCTTCAATATAGCATTTTTCACTACCTTGAAACAAAATGGAAGTTTAAAAAATTGAAACAATATTTAAAGTTTAACTGTTAACAGTTTATCACTTTAAATATTAAAAAATAATACTAACCTAAATGTATATAAAACTGATTTTTTGAAAGTGTAAGTCAAATATAGACTGAAAATACTTACATTACAAACAAACAAACAAACAAAAACAAGTAGTAAGCCTGGTTAATCTTTCTGCATGGTACACCAATTAAAGAAACTCAAACTTTCCACTTGAAATGTTTGCGGATAAATGTTAAGAAATGTCATTAAAATTTCTTCTATAAATTAATTCTTCCTAGTCAGCTTATTAATGGAAATCGTTTCTCTCATACCCTAATCCACTAAGATGAATTTGGTTTACACCAATATCTCATATTTTTCCTTTACAGATTTGATTTTCTCAATTAAAAGACATTTTATTTTTTCATATTAGAGATATCAGGAACTATCAACTCGTGCTACATAGATACACAAAACGTACAAGTAATCCTCAATTTACAATCATTCATTTAGGCCTGTTCAAATAACAACAGGACTTAAAAAATGACTTATGACCAGTTCTTGCACTTACAAACATCCCTACAATCATATGATCAATTTTGGGGCACTTAGCAACCAGCATGCATTTATGACAGTTATAGCATCTCAGGCCCATGCGATGGTGCCTCATGCCACCTTCACAGCTGGCTTCTGACAAGAAAAGTCAATGAGGGAAGCCGGATTCACTTAATAGCCACATGATTCCCTTAACAACTGTGTCAAAAAAGGTCATAAAATCAGGCACAACTCACTTAACCAGTGCCTTGTTTAGCAACAGAAATTCTAATCCCAGTTATAATATTAAATTGAGGACTACCTGTAATTAAATAATCAGTTCAGGTTACTGGTTATTATTATAGTCCTAAACTATAATTTCCACAAGGTACCTCTGGCCTATTCGGAGCTAAATACAATGCAAGATCTTTCCTAGATTAATACCCAACAAACTATCAGTTTTGCTCTGAACAACTCCATGGAAGATTATAATGCTCCTCAAAGTGCAAATATATAAAAACAATGCAAAGTGATATCAATATGTAACCTACACATAAACTTTCAGTTCATTCTATAATGTCACTTTGGAATGCTAAATGTTGATTTAGAATCATTGTTCTATTGGACAGCCTTTTTTCTCCCATTTCTAGTTATTTTGTTTAAATTTAATCTGGCAACTAGACAATTTTTATGGCATAAATAAATGCAAAAGTCATAAGAGGTTCCTGTTCTGATTTGATAAGTAATGATATTTCAGGACATGCATTTTTTTCCTACCATGTATACTGACACATTTATACATTATGCTAAAGCGTGATAGTTTTCCTATTGAAACCACTGCTACAGTGGAGGTCTTTATAATGTGTTCATCCAAAATCAAATAACCATATTGTAGCTTGCGTGACTTGTGAACCTAAATAACTAACACCTTATATAACATTTAATTATAGCAATAGCACTTAGACTTACATACCACTTCATACTGCTTTTACAGCCCTATCTAAGTGGTTTACAGAGTTAGCAAGTTGCCCCCAACAATCCGGGTCCTCATTTTATCCACCTTGGAAGGATGGAAAGCTGAGTCAACCTTGAGCCTGATGAGGATCGAACCTCTGAACTACAGCTAGCAGTCAGCTGAAGTAGCCTGCAATACTGCACTCAAACCACTGCGTCACTTCCGCTCTCTTTAAATTATAAAATTTAACTCAAACATTTTTATCTTACAAATTGAGGAATTTTTAATTCTTTATAAAGTAAAATGTATGTCCTTACTGAATTTTTGCAAAGATCTTCATATGAACCTTTTACTCCCAGGTTTTCTGCAAATGCTGGAAGAGTTTCTTCATCAGGAACTACTATACCCACCAAGAAAGACTGTTTCGGAAGCAATAGACATTCAAATTTTAGTCACCTTAGAAAAGAAAGTATTTATCCTCAAGATATTCTCTGAAACATACAAAATCCCTCCTTTTGGGGGAAGAGATTTCATGTTTGGTTAAAATTTGTTTGAGCATGTCATTTATTTGAAAGCCATAATTAAAAATTGAAAAGTAATCTTGCAATGGAGAGAACAGCCTTTGGGAATCAAGGTAGAACTCCCAAAGGAACATGTTGTTACCTGAAGGCTATCTCCATGCACAAAGACTTGTGCTACAGAAGAACTTCTGATGTAGATGTTTTCAATCTTTTCGGGTGCAACATATTCTCCTTGGGATAATTTGAAGATATTCTTCTTTCTGTCAATTATCTTCAATGCTTTATTCTACAAAAGAATGTAATAAAATGGGAATTGATAATTCATACAACAAAAAATGGAATCAATTACAGATGTTCTTACTGTGCCCTGTAACACTTGTGAGGAGCTTATTTTAATAATGATGGATGATTGCTTAATACCTGAAATTCAGGTTTTGTAACATGCAAGATTTAAAAGGTAATTACAATATCTAACCACTCACTACCCAGCTTTTAAGGCTTCCAAAACCATTCCCAGTCAAAATTGGAAACTGATGACAGGTTTTTTTTGGTTAAAGAGATTCCAGAAATTGATATTTTAGGCACTGATTTTTTTGCATACCTTAAATGGCCACCAAATAGTTACTGCTTAATAGTTAATACAAGAAACCACTTAGCACGCAAAGAAAACAATCGCAAGATCAACCTGTGTTTGTTACATATATAGTTATAGAGAACTTCAACTTGCAGTTACTGCTTTGCCATGCACAGCCTTCTGAGCTAGATTTCCAAACATTAAGTTAAGATGCCCTTTATTTTGGTCCGAATCAGTAATACATTGGGCCCTGATGACCTACAATTAACATTAAGGTGGGCACATTTATGTTATGTCATGATTTAATATTTGAAATCTTCATATTGATCTTTAGTTGCCATACAAGTCTAGAAATTAACTATTATAAATAAGGTTGCGTTAAGGAATTTATTTTTCCCCTACTGATATACTGATTACTAGATCCTTGTCTCGACTGACAGAAAATGAAGAAAAAAGTATACCAGCCAAAAATCTAATGAATTTGGGACATTAAATAAGGTAGGTATTCTTGAAATATATTCTGCCTTTCTACTTCAAGTCTTAACAAAAAATAAAAATATTCAGGGATTTTTAAAATCGTGTGTGTGTGTGTGTGTGTGTGTGTGTGTATAATCATATTTCATATTTCATTACATTAAGTGTTGCTCTTATTTAAGGTCATCCATATTATTGTACAAACAGGAGGAAATATGAAGACTAAGCCTAACTTTGGTATTATCTCATTTTATCTTAAAATATTCCAAGTATAATAGTAATTCTTTTTGCAAAGCAACACTTTTAAGCACCTGAAAACTGCTTAAGATATATTTTCTATAACTTACTTGCTACAATTATTAACAGTACAACGTAGAAGCCAAAACATTCCATTATTAATTGCTTACCGGCAACCATTTTCCAATATCTCCAGTATGAAGCCATCCATCCTTATCTAGTGCTTCTGCTGTTTTCTCAGGATCTTTCAGATAACCTTTGAATACATTTGTCCCTTTAATACACACCTATGAAATGTACACAGTGTTACTGTTCAATTGTTTTTGGTTCAAAAAGCTAAATTCAGATAATGTTATATTAGAAAAAATATACTTACTTCCCCTTCATTATTTGATGCAAAATAATTCATTTCTGGGACATCTTCCAATTTAATGATGTTGCAGGGTAGAGGAGGTCCAACATGACCTAAAGAACACAACCCAAAACAGTGTGACAATCTATGCGACTGGTGTTTTTTGTATAAATTTTGTAAAATTTATTAGAATAAGATTAAAAGAATTAAAAGGTGCAATTCCGAATGGAAATTCCTACACACGCTTAAACTAGAAGCAAACTTTAATATTATCGTCTGACCCTGATTTGAAAACCACCATAACTCATATATTTCCAAAATAATCTCCTCAATTCTAAATGATCCTAACATGAAAATTTAAGAAACCCACCTGCTTTCCAATCTCCAGGCATTGTGACTGTGCAGCCAGCTGTGCATTCTGTTTGACCATATGCCTCTACAATCTGATTAGGAAGAGAAAAGCTTGATTTATACAGTTCTTGAGATTCACTTGCAGTTCTGTGTTTTTAGCATAGATCATGACAAGATCGTTTTAATTACAGATTATTAAATCTCTGGCAGAAATTACTGTAACCCTATACTGACGAAATAAATGGTCCCATCTTCTGGTTGTGTTAACAACCATTAATAGTGTTATCTATGTCTGCTGCTGTGTATTTTAATTTTTGTGACTTTGATGACACTTTGCTTTCAATTGTTCACTGCCTGAGTCATTTGCTGAGAAGGATGGCCATACAAATCGAATCAATGAAACAAGTGTAACAGTACTTCCATGGTAGTAGAAGCAGCAGTAAGAAAATGATTTTAGGTTTAAAAAAGGTAAATTTTCATCAAACTACAACTTTTCATTACCATTTTGGGGATATGGGAAAGGGGAGAACCAACCAACTTGTGCCTACTGCCCACTTATTTTTAGAGAGAAAAGCCAAGGAATTTGTGGCTTTTCATTGACTGCAATATTGATAGGCCTGTTTAAAAAAACAATAACTTAATAATACAGTTGCTCAACCCAACTCAATCCTCAAGGTTATAAATTCACATATTTTTACAGTGACAGTTCTGTGACAGTTCCATTAAAACAGAAGCATATAAACTTGAATAGTCCTGAATCCTGATCACTACCACCATTTCAGGTCAGTCATTGACTTACTGCCTTGTGCACCTCTTAGCCAGAGATCAGCTTTAACAGAACTGGAAAGCCAAGCCATCCCTTCAGAATTCTGCACTTACATGACAGCCAAAGACTCCTCTGAAGAACTGTAGGATAGGCGGAGATATTGGAGCAGCACCAGTTACCATTGCTTTCAGCTTTCCACCTGTCACTTCCTGTCCAGCAATAAAAAAGAATCAGGATGTCAAGCCACTTTGAAAGAAATAATAACATAAGTTTTATATAGCTTGCCTTGTATTTATTTACCTTGACAAAAGTATATTAGATAATGTTCCACCTCCTCCCAAAGCACATTTTGCTTCTTCCTTTTTCATCCTGGTCAATTTTATTTTAATCGAACTTTTAATTTAAAATTTAAATTTAATGTCCCCATTTATTGCTTTAATGTTTTATATTGCATTTTAATTGGGTGATTATAAGTCACCTAGAGTTGCCTCTGGAAAGTTAGGTAACATATAAATTTAATAACAAATAGTTAAATAAAGTGTAAAGAGGAACATATACCTGAACTTTGCCAAATACTAGTTTGTCCCATATGCTATTGTTTCGGACAATGCCCTGCTTCACTTCAGCAAGTTTTCTGTTTAGAGCAACATTTAGCAGTAGTCGCTTGAATCTTGTTTGGGTACCACTTTGAATCTGCAAAATATTAGTTCACATAATGAGAAAGTCTACCTGATTTTCACAAAAATAAACTTGGTTCTTACTTTATGGTATGCATCAGGGGTGGGTTCTAGCTGGTGTTACCGCTGGTTCGCTCATGTGCACGCGCTAGATGTGTGCTGCATGTGCAAGCATAATCTAATGGAAATTGTACTGCGCATGCACAGAACTTCCAAAAAAGATGGCGGCGGCAACCAGGGAACCGGTTCACAGGCATGGCCAGCCTAGGTCGCTACCGGTTCTGCAACCCAGGCCAGCATACCACTACCAGTTCAGCTGAACCGATCTGAACCGGAAGAAACCCACCTCTGGTATGCATTGATATCAATGCTTCCCTACAACCAATTATTTTTCTAATCGGAATGGAATGTTGATACAGCTGACTGACAAATCCAGAGAATTGGTTAATTTGTCATTCATTTAAAACTGTGCTGCTGTATCAAGTGGTTGATTAAAAGTGATTAGAGAAAACCTGATCTGACTACAATACATCTAGTGTTATTTGAATGAACACCCTAAAGTATAATGTGCTTTGTTTGATTTATTGTACTTACAAATCTAACCACTGTAGTTTGCAAATAACTTTTGTATATTATTTAAAGCAAACTAGTTATGATTTATTTAACAACTCATCAGTAAAATATAGCTTAATTTGTGGTATGAACTCAATTAAGCAATGAATCTTATATTCTTCCTTTCTCACACCATTCCCCAAGAGCCCCTTAATTGTGGAGTCATTGGTGTTGTCTGAGCTTGGTTGTTTGTTTTCAAGTGTCTCATTACCCAAGTAACATCATCAATGCAAGTTTGCTCCTTGTTTGTACAAAGTCACTTGCCAGCCAGTGTTGGTGGAGTGTGGCTTTCTCATTGATAGTTCTTTGATTAGGGCATTGTTTTCTGCTTTTAACTTTAACTTTAATAGGATTTGTATGCCGCCCACTCCTTTGGGACTCTGGGCGGCTCACAACAAAAACAAGATACATTAAAAGATACAATATTAAAATTAATACAACATCCATTTCATCAAGTGGGGCTGGAAATTAATCAACAGCCCCAGGCCTGCCGGAATAGCCAGGTCTTGGTTGCTTTACGGAAGGCTGGGAGAGTGGTGAGTGTCCGGATCTCTGCAGGTAGCTCGTTCCACAAGGCCAGTGCAGCTACAGAGAAGGTCCTCCCTCGGGGAGCCGCCAGCTGGCATTGTCCGGTCGACGGCACCCGGAGGAGGGCCAACCTGTGTGATCTTATTGGTCGTTGGGAGGTGAATGGCAGGAGGCAGTCTCTCAGGTAGCCAGGTCCAATACCATGTGGAGCTTTAAAAGTAATGACTAGCACCTTGAAGTGGGTCTGGAGACCGATGGGAAGCCAGTGCAGCTCACGGAGGATAGGTGTAACATGGGTGTATCTAGGTACACCCATTATCACTTGCACGGCTGCATTCTGGATCAGCTGTAGTCTTCGGACACTCTTCAGGGGCAGCCCCATGTAGAGTGTGTTACAGTAATCCAGTCTTGAGGTGATGAGGGCATGGGTGACCATTCGAAGTGCCTCCCGGTCCAGATAGGGTCGCAACTGGTGCACCAGGTGAACCTGGGCAAAGGCCCCCCTGGTCACAGCCAACAAATGGTGTTCTAACGTCAGCTGTGGGTCCAGGAGGACACCCAAATTGTGAGCTCTCTCCAAGGGGCGGATAACTTCGCCCCCCAGGCTAAGAGGTGGAATGTCAGGACCATCCTTGGGAGGCAACATCAATAGCCACTCAGTCTTCTCTGGATTGAGTGCAAGCTTGTTCGCTCCCATCCAGACCCTGACAGCCTCCAGGCACTGGCACATCACTTCAACTGCTTCACTGAGTTGGCACGGGGCGGACAGATACAATTAAGTATCATCCACATATTGATGATATTTAATCCCGTGCTGGCGTATGATCTCACCCAGCGGCTTCATGTAGATATTGAACAGGAGGGGGGATAGGACCGAACCCTGCGGCACCCCATATTTGAGGGGCCTAGGGGTCGATCCCTGTCCCCCAACCAACACTGACTGCGACCTGTCCAAGAGGTAGAAGGAGAACCACCTTAGAACGGTGCCTCCCACTCCCACCTCCCATAACTGTCACAGAAGGATACCATGGTTGATGGTATCGAAGGCCACTGAGAGGTCAAGAAGCATTAGGATAGAGGAATGACCTCTATCCCTGGCCCGTCAGAGATCATCGGTCAGCGCGACCAAAGCAGTTTCAGTGCCGTAACCAGGCCTGAAAGGGATCCAGATAATCTGTTTCATTAGTTGAAAGGCCCCACCTTCTCAACAACCTTCCCCACGAATGGGAGGTTGGAGACTGGACGATAGTTGTTCAAATTGGCTGGATCCAGGGAAGGTTTCTTAAGGAGGGGTCTCACCACCGCATCCTTTAGGGGGTGCGGGAAGGATGCCTCCCAAAGAGAGGTGTTAACAATCCTCTGGAGCCAGCCATGTGTCACCTCCCTGCTGGCCGAGACTAGCCAGGAGGGACACGGATCCAGTAAACAGGTGGAGGCACTCACCGCTCCCATGGCCTTGTCCACTTCCTCAGGAGTGACAAGTTGAAACTCCCTCCATAAAATCCGATCAGGACCTTGATTGTTTGTCTGGTGTTTATCTAAGGTGACCAGATGTCCCGATTTCAGTGGGACAGTCACGCTTTATAACAATTTGTCCCGTGTCCCGGGGCGTTTTTAAAAAGTCCCGATTTTCTGGCTTCATGTTGAAAGCCCAGTGGATTTGCTTAAGAAATCCTAACCGGGGCAAGACAAAAGACACTCTGTCTAACTAACCTCTCTCTCAGTAATTTTATTGAAGATATTAAAATGTTAAAGCAACAAAACGGACCCCCCGCCGCCCCTTTTACCTCATTTTATAAGAAAAAATGACCAAGTACCATAGAGCTCCAGGAAATGCTTGGCTAGAGAAGCCGCGAGTGTTACTTCCTGGATTTTCCGGAGGGGAGGGGCACGGAGGTTGGAGGTCGGCTCGTGTGGAAAAAAAATGGTGACAAAGTTTCTTTGAAAAATATTTCCCTGACTAATTTCACCATTTTAATTTGCTCAGTTCTTTGTATTAACATCTATATCATTCTGGATTGACTTGGAGTGTTCACTTGTGCCTGCTGGTAAGTGAACTGGGTTTTTTCTTTTATTTTTTAATGTATTTTAAAATAATATTTTATTTATTGTGCATAGGATTTTTTAAAATAGTTTTATTCTTTGTGGATTCTTTTTTTAAATTGTCTTAGACTATTTAAAAAAAGATTCTATCCAAAATACAAAGTACCAGCTGCAGTTATTCACTTAAGAACTGTGGCAAGAAAGGTGGTATAGTGACCAAAGTTACAATGGCATTGAAAAAAGTGACTGATGACCATTTTTCACACTTAGCGACCATTTTCACACTTAGCGACCGTTGCAGCATCCTCATGGTCACGCGATCAAAATTTTGATGTTTGGCAAGAGTTACAATTTATATTTGTAAATTGTAGTTATGTTGAAAAAAAATTACAATACTATTTTTGCATTATATGAAAATTTTTGTTGCTCCGTATAAAATTTTTAATCAAGCCCCCCCCCTCCCATTCAAAGGTGTCCCTCTTTACCAATCTGAAAATCTGGTCACCTTATGTTTATCCCTGCTTATCTGGGCATTGGTTGCTGGGGAGCATGTGTTCTGTCTTTTTTGTTTTTTTCTTAGCTTTTTACTGTCCCTCCAAATGATATGTAAATATCATTTATCACTATATGTAATGGATAATTTGTCCAATAGCAATCTTCCAGGCATTCCCTAACATTTTTGAATTTAGTTAGTCTACTTTAGTCTAGGATGCTCACAGATTCCCAACTGAAATTATGGCTGAGTCTGGTAATGTATTATGAGATGAAGGAGGTTTCATTGCATCTTCTGACTGCTAGTTGATGTTTCATGCATATTCTCTTTCTTTTTCTGTTCTCTGTTCTTTTTATTATTTCGGTATATCAGAGTAATATTTTGGGTTGTATTCATGAGACTGCTATGGTTTCTAGAAGTTGTATTACAATTTCTGCTGTAAATCTTGAGATTGGGGATCCCATGGATATTCCTCTGATTTGTTAGTGTATTTGTCTATCAAACTGAAAGTAGGTAGAGGCAAAGGTTGAAAAATACATTATTTCCAGCAACCAACCCCCAGATCAGCAGGGATTAACAGCAGACAAGCAATCAATCAATAATATCCTACCTAAAGAAATAACAAGGAGAAAATCACATCTACCAATATTGGCAGGCTCCTGTATTTAAACAGAGAGCAAACTTCACACTCACTAGCATTGATAGTGTTACCTAGTTCAGTAATAAAATGTCTGTAAGCAAACAACCAAGATCAGAGAGCACCAAGGATTTCATAGCTAATACCTAAGCTACATATATTCTCTTCTGACTCCTTAATTCTCTAAAGCAGATTTTTTGTGGTAACAACAGATAAAATATGCTTCTATTTCTGTCAATGCATGGTTATCATGGCATTTAAGCTTAACCATATTTGTTAATAACTGTAGCTGTTTAAGGGAAGATGGTTTTGTATCAGAACACACTTTTTACCTTGTCATACATCCTATTGAGCAGCCGGGGCACTACTGGAAATAGTGTTGGCTTCAGTGCTTTCATGTCATCTACAAGAAGTTTTATATCACCTTGGAAGAATCCCACTTTTCCTCCAATGCTGTACACTGTAGTCTAGAAGGCAATGAGAGAATTGAGTTCAACCTTCTGCAAATCTATACGTTCCCATATTGTAAGAGTTATCTGATATCCAGAAATCAGATTAGATAGAGCTGACATGATTAGAGAGAAAATGAGACTACTGATTATAATCACAACAAAGAGAATGAATAGGAAACCACTTTCAGATCATACAGATTAAAGGTGTGACTCTAACAGTTCAATCATTCCCATATATATGGAAAGAACTAGTTTTGCTCTTCTTGTAACCAAGGAACCTAATCCACATAAAAGCATCACATGTTTGGTAATAAGGGCAAACCATAAATTAAAAGGGAGGAGATTTCAAAGTATTTCTAGCAAGACTACAACAGTCTTGTTTCCTATGCGATCTGCCTTATAACTCACAAGATTCCTTTTTATTGCCATGTACAAGTATACATCTGAACTAGACTGTGTTGTTTCTTTGTGTCATATAATATATGTGGGTATATGCATAATATTTATTTATTTAGTTAGTTATTTAGTTATATATTGAAAGTGGTGATCCTTTGAGAGCTGTATGCAACAAAATTTCATTTTAATGTATGCCAATTAGCATTTAAAGTGACAATAAAGTTATTCTAAATTGTAAATGACATATATTGCCTAAATTAATCCACATAAGAGTTTTTAAAAATCAAGAAAAAGCATGATATACAGTGGGTCTGCAAGGAATGGTCCAAAAATGTAACGGAGTCAATATGAGAGCCACAACAATGCAGTTGAAATTCTGCTATTTATGTGTGCTAAGTATGCAGGCCACTGTAAAAATGTGCAGAGCTTTGATTTATGGAAAAACACAACTTAGAAAATACAATTTAGAAAGGCATTTACCTGCACTACTCTTTCAAACATATGAGCTAGAGGAAGGTATGATATGGTTACATCTGATGAATCAAAATCAGCACTTTTCTGGGGAAAGAAAAAAAAATCAATAGTTGGGATCATAGTGCTGGTTAGTTCAGTTGTTGTAAAATGACAACAAAAGTTGTCCTTCTAAAATTCATGAACTGACAACAGTTAAAAACATATTACAACTTACTTCTATGATCTTCAGGAAGGAAGCAGAATTTGCAACAATATTTCCATGTGTTAACAAAGCTCCTTTAGGGTTACCTAAAAAGATATTTGGGACAAATATATTCTTGGCTCTCAAAAACTAGAGGACTAAACTCAATCTAGATTAAAAGCATATTGGTTGTGCTTTTTCAAATGTTGCCAAATTTTACTCTGAAGCACCCACTATTCTCTGCATGATTAACTTTTATTAGCATTAGTTATATAATTAAGTGTGGTGCCCATCATCCTTCCCCCACTATTTCTTGTTCTTGAAATTTTAAAGTATTACAAAAGAATAGCAGGTGCCTGGGGTAAATTGATGCGAATTGGGTGCAACTTCTGCTATCTGGATTAGAACACACTTGGAATCAAGATTCTTGTCTTTTCTCCAACAGGTTTAACATACTTTTAAAAAAGGTGATTGCAGGTAAATTAATCAGGACTTTTAAATTATACAATATATTACATGATTCTAATAGCAAAGTCACAATAAAATGACTTTTTAAAGAATGCAAAATAAGTGCCAACTCTCATGTCTGCATTAATAGCAATAGCACTTAGACTTTGAGTATATACCACTTCACAGTGCTTTACAGCCTTCTCTAAAGGGTTTATGGCATATTGCCCCTAACAATCTAGGCCCTCAGTTTACTGCGACAATTTGCTATTCAAAGGGTCAAAACCAGCAATTATGTGATACCTTTCAAAGGTATATATAGTGATAACCTTTCAAAATCTAAATAAATAGCATCAACAATTCTTAAGGCTGATCCAGATTGAAAGGACAAAACTAAACAACAGATTAAGAGTACACACATTACTTCTGTTAAGAAACCTTTGAAAGACATGCATCTTTTCTGAATTCCAGTAATTAACATACAATCATGGTGAAAGACTTGGTTTAAGATACATCTGACTTGGCAGAATTCATTTTTGCCCTTTGAATCTCAGTGCATCCATAAAAGCTATATTGGAAGCATTTTTGTTCAATCAGTAAATATATTATTATATTTAGGTCAAATATTATTTAAATAAATAAGACATCTGGCCTAATATTCCTTCAAATTACCCACCTGTTGTGCCACTTGTGAAACAAACAACACAAAGATCATCTGGTTTGGGAGGCTGAAATGAGATAACAATTTAATCCAAAGGGGTATTTAATATTACACCTGGTCATAAATGGGCAAAAATTGAGAAGTGAAGGGAAAAATTAGTACTTACAACTGGTCTGCTATAATTGTCTTTTCCTAGTGCCTGTATGGAAAAGGAGGAAAAACTACACTTGAAGAAACTTCGTAAAAATATTTTCAATGACATTTTCCTAAATAACTAAATTTCCAAATTGATAACTTGTTATATCTAAATGTGGGGAGACTCAGGACCAATAAAATATAGATAGTCCTCCACTTATAACCATTCATTTAATAATTGTTCACAGCTACAGCAACACTGAAAAAATAACTTATGGCCAGTTTTCATACATATGACTTGCAGTATCCCTGAAGTCACATGATCAAACTTAGGATGCTTGGCAACATATTGTCCTGGGATTGTCATTTGCAACCTTCCTAGGAAGCTTTTGACAAACCAAGTCAATAGAAGAAGCCAGATTCACTAATGACTGCATTTAACAACTGTAGTGATTTTCTTAATAATGATCAAAAAGGTCATAAAAGGCACTGGTCACTTAACAACTGACTTGCTTAGCGATTGAAGTTTTGGACTCAATTGTCATCCTAAATTGAGGACTACCCACAGTTTATTACATAAAGCAAACTTGAATTATATAATTCAGTGCTGGGGAATATGGTGGCCTACCAATATAGACTATTGTAAAACAGCTGGAGATAATAATTAACAACTATACCATCAATGGCATGTTTCCTAAATGTGACACATTAGAAATAGTAGAAGAGATATACCATTCCATCTACTTTTGCCAGTTTCTCCAAAAGACCTCTGTGTGACACAAAATCATGGATTAAAAGGCTGTATACCTAATAAGGTGTTCTTCTTATATAAAAGTGTAAAGAGCTAGAGATATTTTTTAATATTAAAGTCATGGTAGAATTGACTTCAAGGTGACAAGTTCATTTAATTTACCCTTCTATGAAGCTTCTATTCTGGGAGAATCATAGCTATCAAGAATCAATACAATATAATGTAGTGTTTTATTTGATATTGCAAGGCAAAATAGAGAGGAATGACTGTATGATATTAATGATTAGATTCAAAAATTTGAGATAACATTGTAACATCACCAGAATCTGCCTGATAATGTTTGTAAAAATGCATATAAGACTAGGAGGAGGATGGGTATGTGCAATGTCCAGTGAAGTCATAACTATATAGGTCAAATACTATACTTTTGGTTAAAAAAACTAAAAAGAATACATATAGCAAGAGTTTTTATTTTTAAAAAACTAGGGGGAAAAAGAATACACATAGCATGTTTTTATATTCTATTTCTCAAATAGGTCAACTTCTTCCAAAAGCATTAGAATATATTAGTGGTCTTTGAACATAACATTTAGTATTACTTGTTCTAAGACTCAAGATTATATTACAAAGAGAGACTTTAGTGAACATGTCTAATCTACTAGATTTAAGGCTAATTCTCAATTTCAGTCAAAGCAATGGTTTCTTAGAAAAATCAATCCAATACCTCAACTGCTTGAAAAGAAACTACTTCAATTCCCAATGTAACTCCTTTTTCTTTTAGGCTGCCATCAAAAGGATCCATCAGAATAATTGTCTTTAGTACTGGCATTTTCCCTTCCTTGCAGTTCTCCAGTATTGCGTCTGCTTTTTCGGGTTTATCACAAATCACTGTTGAGATGTCAGCTAAAAGAATACAGACAATTAGAATGTTTCATCTAACTTCCAGGTGGGAGATGAGGAAATATGAACACAAGGAGAGATTTTGCTTACTAGAATGCTTCCCTTTGATGTTTTTGTCATTGGCATCTTATTAAGTAACAAAGCTATTTGTCTCTGTAACAGTTTCAATAACTACTTTGGATAGACTTTATTTTGCAGCTTGTGCTGTCAGGATTTGGCAGCCTACTTTTGATAGCATCAGGGAATATCAGAAAGGACACTCAAACATATATGACTGATACAATTTTGGATTTGCCTAGTCCTAATCCATATTCATTCCATCATCCCTCCCAAATATAGGAAGCAAAACATGTGTTCAAGTGCCTCAAAATGTTGTTTTAAGAGCACTGTGCTAGTAGCAGAGGCAAATCTTTCTACTTTCTCAAATAAACATTATTAAGATTCCCTCTTGGATTGGTCTAATGCAGGAAAATAGTGGGAAGGAGGGTATTAATAGCAATAGCACATAGACTTATATACCACTTGACAGTGCTTTACAGCACTAAGTGGTTTGCAAAGTCAGCATATTGTCCCCAACAATCTCCCTCATTAATATTATTAATAATAATTATTATTAAATTGATTATCCCTTATATATATAGCTTTATGAAAGGACCATCAAGCTACCACTGTGTGATCTTCTGAAGCTTGTTCCATGTGTTAAGGGAGAAAGCGGCTTGTCTAGACTGGCAAAGGAAGCCCATTATGAATATACTTATCCCAAGAGAAACCTCTTCTGTACAATTAATCTTAACAAGCTTTATTGCTAAGTTGTGATTCATTGTTGTGATTGTGATTTTTTTTACAAGTAAAGCATTATTGGTCATCTAATCACTGAAATTAAAGAACCAATTAGTTTTACCTCCAACTGAATTTTCATTGTTATTTTTGTTATTGTGATACCGACTTTATTAAGCTAAATGAAGTTCCAGAATCTAATATTTTTGATGTTATTCCACAGATTCAGTTAGTAAAAGCCTTGAATCTACCTTATTTCTAATATGCTGAACCAGACTGATATTAAAAGATATAATTGCCCAAGTTATAAATAAACTAATGAATCTGGAGTAATGGTTAATTTCTGGGGAGTACCGGTTAAAGCATAAAATTCTGGAAACAAGGTTGCCATCCATCATCAGCTATACTCTGGTTTCTCTTCAGATCGTATAAATCATCATCAGCTATAGAAGTTCATTAGGTAACTCTGTTTTCCAGCAAAATCTACTTTATAATATCGTTGTGGGAAGAAAGGAAGATGGCAGCACATGGACCACCTCTTGTAGAGAGGCAGGGTAAAAATCCACTAAATGAAAATGAATAAAGAAACAGATTATTATTATTATACAATTGTATCACAGCGGCCAGTTGTTTCGCCGGATTTGGCATTGGTTACTAGTCGGGCCCCACCCAGGGGCCTAGGACGTCGTAACGTATTTTCGTAATATGCGTGCAGATCCAAGCAGTGCGGCTTTTTGCATTTGACTGATGGTGATTTTGTCAATTTTTAACTGTTTTAAATGTAATTCCAGTGCTTTTGGAATAGCACCCAGTGTGCCAATTACCACTGGAATTACCACTGCTGGTTTGTGCCATAGTCGTTGAATTTTGATTTTTAAGTCCTGGTATCTTGCGATTTTTTCATGTTCCTTCTCGGCGACCCTGCTATCACCTGGTATTGCAATGTCTATGATTGTGACCTTATTTTTCTCAACCAGTGTGATGTCTGGTGTATTATGCGCCAGTATTTTGTCGGTTTGTATACGGAAATCCCACAAGATCTTGACCGTCTGATTTTCTGTGACTTTTTCAGGCTGATGTTCCCACCAGTTTGTTGCTGTTTTAATATTATAATTTTTGCACAAATTCCAATGGATCATTTGTGCTACTGAATTGTGCCGCAATTTATAATCAGTCTGCGCGATTTTTTTACAGCAGCTGAGTATGTGATCAACAGTTTCGTCAGCTTCTTTGCAAAGTCTGCATTTGGCATCATCAGAGGATTTTTCGATTTTGGCCTTAATGGCATTTGTGCGGATAGCTTGTTCTTGCGCAGCCAGGATTAGTGACTCTGTTTCTTTCTTTAATGTACCTGTTTTTAACCATAACCAAGTTTGTTCACTGTCCACTTTAACTTTTATTTTTTCCAGAAATTGACCATGCAGTGCTTTGTTCTGCCAACTCTCCATTCTTGATTTTATCACATCTTTTCTGTATTCTTGTTTTGTCTGTTGGGCCTTCAGTAGATTTTTGTTCTTTACTTCGATTAATAGATGTTCTTGACTTTCTTTTAAATAATGCATGTTTTTCTTCTTCAACTGTTTGCTTCACTTGTAATAATCCTCTGCCACCTGATTTTCGGGGCAGATATAGTCTATCAGTATCACCACGTGGATGTAAACTGTAGTGCATTGTCATTAGTTTCCTGGTTTTTCGGTCCAAAAGGTCCAAATCAGCTTGTGTCCAGTTAACTATGCCAGCTGTGTATCTTATAACTGGTATTGCCCAGGTATTTATGGCTTTGATTGTATTTCCACCATTCAATTTAGATTTCAAAATTTTCCTAACTCTGTTGGTGTACTCTCGCCTGACAATAGTTTTTACTTCTCCATGCTTGATGTTATCCAACTGCAGAATGCCTAAGTATTTGTAGGCTTCATTTTCTTTGCATTTAATTAGTTGGCCATTGGGCATTTCAACTCCTTCAGATGCAGTGATTTTGCCCCTTTTTATGGATACAGTGGCACATTTTTCCATGCCAAACTGCATTGAAATATCGGTGCTAAATACTCGGACTGTATTTGTCAATGATTGGATTTCTATTTCTGACTTTCCATAGAGTTTCAAATCATCCATATATAGTAAATGCGAAATTTTTTCAGCTTTTTTGGCTGTTTGGTAGCCTAATTTCATTTTTTTAAAGATTACTGATAGTGGGATCATTGCGATGATGAAGAGAAGAGGTGAAAGTGAATCACCCTGGAAAATAATAATAATAATAATAATAATAATAATAATAATAATAATAATAATTATTATGTGGTTAATCTTTGGTGAGATTCATGGCCTTTGGGACTGGTTGGTAGCTCAACAGCTCGAGTCCTAACCAAGGATCTAAGAACTATTAAGGTAATGTTGGAGGATATAAGCTGTTCCAAGTAGTGTGGTTTTTTGTAGAATCAGAATGTTCAAGTCTGATAAATTTAGAATTTCCAAATAGCGAGGTAGCCCTTTAGGTATTGCTCCAAGGGCTCCAATTATAATTGGGACAACAAACAATTTATTTTTCTACAGTTTTGCTGTACTCAAATCCAAACTTCTGGCAGTTTCCAGTGAATGGTTTTAGCAACTTGATCATGGCGTTGTAGGTAGTCAGTTTGTGAAATTTTGCTGCACCCACTGATCAAATGGTTGACTATCTCATCTTTCTCATTATAAAGGTGGCATTTGCTGTTGGTGGTATCATGCTGAATTTTTGCCTTCATGCAATTTGTAGCTAAGGCTTGTCAAAATAAAGCATTCGGTTTCTTTTTTCAGTACTCCTGATCTTAAACAATTCCAAGTTATCTTTTGGTCAGCTTTGCCTTCAATACTTTTCAAGTATTGGCCATGTATAGCTTTGCTATTCCAATTTTCAGCTCGCTTCTCAATTACTTCCTTCTTGTATTCAGCTTATGACTTTGTTGTTGTTGTTATTTGCACAATCAGCCGGATGTTCAGTCCGGGTTTGGCATTTTTGTCTACCTATCGAGTCCTTACCAAAGACCTGGGATAGGCAAATCTGGATGTTTGATGGTGTTACAGATATCGTCGCAGGGTGGAAGCAATTCCAAGCAATTCCAATTGCCTTCTGCAATTGACTATTGGCAAATTTGTCAATGCCTATGGTGTTCAATTATTTTGGGACTGCAGTTGTTTTGGGACTGCACCCAAGGCACCTATTACTATTGGTACTACCACTGCTTGACTTTACCATAATCGTCATCATTGTCCTCCTCTTCCTCCTCCTCCTCCTCCTCATCATCATCATCATTATTATTATTAATAGTTGGAATTACAAACACTTGAGAAATTGATGAAATGTTTCCATTTCTGGATTTTCTCCATGAATGAATGAATGAATCCCCATTCAGAGGAAAAGTCTTACCTTTATTGACAATGTACACAGTTGCTTCTGCACCCAAAGTATCATAAAGGGGAACTACTACCATTGAGTAAGTGTAGCAGGCAAGCTCTGAGATGATACACTATGTAGGAAAATGGGGAGGGGGGGAGAACATATCATTCTATATTCAGGCTGATCATTCTCCTGTCAGAGTACTAAGTAACTGCAGCACTTGTGTAAACAGAACATACTAAATGCTCTTTAGAAAATCTTTTGTACAGCACATATTAATTCTATAAAAATAGTCAGAATTCCAATTCCACTTGGATTATTTTATCCAACACTAAACAATAATAATTCAAACATAGTAGGGAAAGAAAATCCTCTATATTATATATCATTTAATGTGTGGATGGCCCAGGGGAGTGAGGGGAAGACACCCTGCTTAGAAAATAATCAGTCAACAGTGGCTGGAGTCCCAGTGATTTAATGGTTAGAGGAAGAAACTTAAGAAGGACCCAAAATAATGGATCAAGCAGTTAAAATTGACAGCAAGAAGTCTGCATTTTTTGTATTGCCAAGATTCTGTTAATATAGCCTTATAATATAATAGAATTAGTTCATCTAGCTGTTTCTCCTGTCCAGTTTATCTAGGAGGGAGGAATAATATATGTACTGGGAATGCCAAGAATTCAGGGAGTTGACAGGAAGTTCTTCAGCTGGACAGACATGGGGGGGGCTGTTCTCAAGAGCCTCACATGAACCCTGTTTGACAAACCAAATTCGAGGTCCATTTGGACCTGAACCCCCTGGAGGGGTGGGCGAAGAGGACAGTGTCTCATTAGACCCAGGGGGAGGCAACAGATCCCTCGCAGGTCGGAGATTTGTCTTTTGAATCGAAGTCGGGACTACAGCCTATAAATATGGCTAACAAGATGCAGAACTTCATGTCAAATCAAAAGAAACAACAGGAGAGTTCAGAAGAGTTGAACAGGAAAACCTGGAAACGGCAAATAAATCTTGAGAACATAAATAATATTGATGGTCAGATTGGAACTTTTCCAAAAAAAGAAAGAAAGGGAAAATGGAGGGTTGAAACACCAGCTCCCCAAAAGTTATTTTTGAAACAATTTTGGACAGAAAAGAGGAAGCAGAGAAATGACAAACCCACTTAAATATAAATTTTAAACTTGGTTTTGGATTTAAAAAAGAAACCAAACACTTTGAAAGATTTATTCTGTTTGAATTTTTTCCAATTGATAAATCTTAACTCCCCCCCACCAAAAAAAGGAGGAGGAGGAGGAGGAGGAGAACAACTTCTTCTTACTGATAACTGATAACCTAACTTTGACTGTGTGAGAAGTTTTAATTAACCAACTGCCATAAATCAGAACTTTGAAAAGTAGGAGGCAAAGGAAAATACCCGACTCTCCCAGGCCTGTTTCAAGAGATATATTGGGAGCAGCTACAAGAGACCAGACCCGGTAAGGGAAAGAATAACAACAAAATAATAACGGAATCCAAACTGGGAAATATAAAGGGCTGGTTTTTTTTTGGGGGGGGGGTTTGCTTTCTTCTTCCTTTTATTCACTCAGCAAAAGAGTAAGATCACCCCAGCTTCTCTTCTGGTTTGAATTTAAGGTGGTCTCCAGAGTCTTGAAGTGGGATTTGTATAGCTAACTGCAATTTTGGATCTGGACATTAAGGAAGAACAAAAGACTAAGATGGCCACCATCATTTTTCCCCACAGCAATTGAAGCAGACAAACTTAAGGTGGAACAGAACTCTGAAATAAGAACTACATAACTGTATATAATTAACTGTGACTTTAGAATTGGACATCATGGAAAACTGGGAATTTGAAGAACTATGTGGAATTTTAAAGAATATACATAAATCAGTAAAATCAAGCCTAATTAGAATTTTGAATCCAGAGAAGCAGATAGCTATAGAAGTACTGAAAGAATAAAGGGGGCAAGACATTGAAGGGGTAGAAGAGGAGGGAAATAAAAAGCAGACAAAAAACTCCTTTGATCCTGGCAATGGTGTAGGGAAAATTGTGAAAAGGGGAGGTGACCCAACAAAAGGGAAAAGAAAGCTGACAAAAGTGATCTTGGAGAATGTTAGTGGTATAAGGAAAATTGAAGCAAGAGGTTACCCCCCCCCCCCAACAAAGAGAAATATAAATTATTCCTTTGGTCACCTGGGAAAATTTGAAGGGAGTAGATATGCTAAAATAAAGAAAAGGGAGAAGACAGGAACAAAGAAGTGGGACAAAAGACTTACCAGGAAAAAACCCAGATAATTAGAAACTACTATATGGGAAAATATAAAGTTAAAATAAGGGCTTTATTCCTAAATATGATAATAAAATGGGACTTTCTATTTGGTTGAACATAATAATGGAAAGATAACTAAATAAAGTTAGAATATATGGAATATGGATAAATATGAAACATATGGGGAGCTTGTAAAGCAGAGATTTGTGATTTACCTTTTTAACATGATAATTAAATTGAGTTGTGAATTGAGTGAATATGATAATAGAAGGACAACTAAGCATGGATTAAAATCTATGTAACATGGACATATATAGAACTTTAAGATGATGAACAAAGTAAGATGTTTATTGCTTGTTACTTTATATAATATATTAAGGGAAGTATAATAAACACCAAACAGCGAAGATTGTCATCTAGAGATAACTAAAGGTAATCTAATTCAAGGTATAGAAAAATGGAGAGGGAATATGAAATATACCTACAATGGGAAACTATTGTGATAAAAAGACAGAATCACAAATTGGGTGCATATAAGGATATATATCTATATAAAGATGAAGAGAATAGCTGGGAATTGTAACCAGGTCTACAGCTCGACCAAAATTAGGTTGGTTTTTAAAAAAAAACACGACTATACATGTATACTTTTCTGTTATATCACTTTTTTACTAAAAAAGAGGAGAAAAATTAAATATGCATATTGAAAAAGAATTATAAATACCATCAACATAAAAGGGAGCTTGCTAAGAAGCTGAAATACACAAGTAAATGAAATGAAGAGTGGGAAGTAGAGGAGAAAGGTAAGGGAAGAAGAGATGGGAGAGAGGGCAAGGGGAGGGGGAAGAGAAGGAGAGAAATAAGGAGTGGTAAGGGGAGGGAGAAGAAGGAGAGAGGAGGGGGAAGTTGAGAAGAGAAGGACAGGGAAAAAAGGAGATAGGGACGGGGAGGAGAGAGGGAAAAGAAAATGATTGATAAAGTGCAAATATGGTGTATGTAGAGCAGAAGAGCCAATAATTGGTTTTTGGGAGTTGTTGGTAAGATGAATTGAGGTAAACATTTAACAATACAATATGATGTTGGTTATGTAATAGTATACATGTGATTATATGTTATGAAAATGGAAAAATAAAAAACTTTTAATCAGAAGAATGCCAAGAATTCAGTCAGTTGTCTTCATTTATTGTACAGGTAGTCCTCAATGTACAGCCATTTGTTTAGCAACAGTTCAAAGTTATGACAACCTGAGAAAAAGTAATTTATCACCCATCCTCAATATTACAACCATTGTACTACTCATTGTGAGTGCTTGGCAACTGGCTAACATTTATGATAGTTACAGCATTGCCCAGTAACATGATTGTAATTTGTGACCTTCCTAGATGTCTTCCAACAAACAAAATAAATCAGGAAAGCCTCATTCACTTGACTGTATGATCCGCTTAATGACCATGGTTAAATAATCATAAAATTGGACCCAGTCATGGTGATGAACTTGCTTATGACCACATCACTTACCAACTGAAATTTCAGTCCCAACTGTAGCTATTAAATCAAGGACTACCCGTAATTAAATTAACCAGTTCAGATAACTATTATAGTTCAACAAAGTACCTCTGGCCTATTCTGAGAAAAGATGCCAATGAATTGATCCGATGAAGGTTTACATCCTTTGTACAAAAGGCCTGATCCCAAATATTCAGCTCTGTCCAGGACCTATAGATAGAAGTGAAAATTGGTTGTTCTTCATATTTGCAAAATGTTTGGATTCTTCATACAAATTTCTCTAGAACCAACCTGCTGATAAGATAGCCACTGGTATGGTTGCTTTGGTTTTCGATATCCTAAGCAAGAACCATTTTCTGCAAAAAGAAAAATGTGTGCTTAAGGAATACTGAAAATTATTGAATGTCAGTGTGCTTAATTTAATGGAACTTTCAATAAAATTTCAAATATAGTTGCTGTTAAGCAGTGCTTTTAAAGTGCAAGGGTTAACAATGGTTTATCTGTAATATTAAACATTTTGGTTTAAATGTACAGGAATATATTTCCATTTAAAGAATTATATTATACTCTGTCTGAATGTTGATTAGAGAAGTTTTAAAAAATATATAAAGTCATTTCAAGAGCTATTACTTATTAGAAATCTTCCAATAGCTTTTATTTTCTATTGTTCATTGTCATAGTTAAATAATGAAGTGCCTTAATTAAGAGAGAATAAACAGCATGAAGGTAACTGAAGCTTCATATTTTGATCTATTTAAGCATAGCAACACTGAGTACTTGTGGGCCAATGAAATGAGGCCAAATAAATAAATTATCTGTGATGAGCTATTCCCGTTAGGGTTGAAGGCTTTCATGGCTAAGCCAGGCACTCTTTCTCAGCCCACCCAACCTCCTCATAGGATTGTTGTAGGGAAAATCTGAGGATGTGCTGGATATGTCCTCTATGTTGAGTTACTTGTAAAAATAATAAAGATGGAATACAAATAAATAAATAAAGGATATGTTAATGGGGAAGATGCTATGTTTGTTCTTCTCCCTAGTACTGTAAGTCAAAAAAGTATCTTAAGTTATATGCATGGATAGCTGAAATCAGGGAAATATTTAATTAACTAATCCTTCATCAGATCTGTGTTGTGTTTCAGATTCAAAGGCAAAAGCCTTTGAACCCTAACCATAAATATCCTAGAAAGATCATGATCTATAGTTTTTCCAATGCAACTAGAAACCAATATGCCAAAAGGAATCCTTCCATAGCATTTTATTGTTAAGCTGTTGTTAAATGCCACAAAATGAAAAGTGCTACACAATCCATTTCAATTGTGATAGGATGCAAGGCCAACCATTCAAATTAATACCAGGATAGAAAGTATCTAGACATCAATGATCATAGGATTTGATGTATCAATGTTCTTGGACTATTTAGCCACTCACCTGATACAGAACGTCCTCTTTTGAATCCTTCATATAAAGTTTTTGCATCCTCAAAGTAATAAGACAGAAGCTCTCCTTCAGGAATAAGTGTACTTCTTCTACCTCCTCCCTACATCAAGGAATCATTACTGTTAATTTGTATCTCCATAGAAAATGCATTTCATAACCCCTTAACCAATCTGAGTTCATGTTTTTCTGACTTAGTTGTCAAATATAGCCAGTGCCAGACTAAGTCCCCACTATGATCACTTCTTTGGAAGCCGGACGCTTTTAATGGAAAGGCCACATTTGGGGTGGTGAGGAAACACAAAATTCACTTATAAAGAGACCCAGCATTTCTTTTACCTCAGTGCCAATAGATTGATTGTTGAGGTCAACAGGCATTACAATTGGTTTGGGTTTTGTTATCAACCATAGAAAAATTGTTGTTCCAAAAGTAATAAGACCAATCAAAGCAGGAGTAGGGAGTGGTGAAAATAAGAGTTGAAGTATCCAAATCATTCTGATGAATTATTTCTGCCAGACTGCTGAATCCTAAAATAAGAGGAATCAGAAAACAGAATTCCATTACAAAATGGAGATAATAATAGCCATAATCATTTAAATTGGTCCTTGTGCATTTTTAATTTAAGCCAAACAATGTATTTGTTAACAGTCTGAAACTATTATGTAGGTCATTGGTACATGTTATTTTCACCTATCTTTGTATTCTATACCCTATTAAAATAATGAAGAGTTAAAGGGGACAACTAAGAATCAGATTGTACTGTTAATGCCCTTTGCTTAGAAGGCAGATTAAATATGAAATAAATAATTCCTGATAACTATGGTACTTCAGGACCTGATAGTTACACATACACCACTGCTAAACTAAATTAAAGTGAATATGAAAATCCAATTATTTACAAACAAGGTGAGCTCAAAAGCTGAGCTCAAAACAAACGTAGCTCAAAATAATAAACTTAGCTAGTGTTTAAAGCTTTCTCATTAAGCTTACAATTTCTTCTGCAAGACATCCATCCCTTTAAAAAATTGTCATTTTCACCCTTACATTTTTCACTCATGCCAGACAAAATAAATATGATATGTTGTGGATTTCAAAAGATTCATTTTTTAAGTTCATAAAAGCTTTTCAGGGAGAATTTCAAAAATTCAGTCTCAAAAGAAATCAATAAGGTTTATATTTGTGATTCCAAAACTTCAATTATTACTGATCAAACACAAAATAATTTGCAAAAAAAAAAAATTACAGGGATGCAAAAGGCATTTCAGAAATACATTGGAAATACTTGCATTTTAACTTTAAAAATCATTGCTTACTTTAAGGCAACTAAAATACATGTTGTAAACTAGAAACTGGCTTTTATTCTTGCAGTCAGCTGATTTTCCAACTGGAACACTTTGATTTTAGGGTTCACCGACAAAAGGGCGACCGACAAAACCGCGACCAACTAAACTGCGGTGACAAAACCGCGAGTTCTAAACCGTGCCGACAAATGAGTGCTGAATCGCGCCGCCAACAGCGCGGCGACAGAAGTGTGCTGTGAACCTAACCCTAACCCTAACCCTAACCCTAACCCTAAATGTAACCCTAATCCTTAACTGTAAACATAACGCTAATCCTAACCTGAAACGTAATGCTAACTCTAAATGTAACCCTAACCCTAACTCTAACCCTAACCCTAAACCTAACCCTAAACCTAACCCTTACCTTAACTTAAATTGCCCTTCTGTCGACGCGCTGTTGTCGGCGCGCTGTTGTCAGCGCGTTGATGACATCGCGGTTTTAGCGACACGGCTTTGTCAGTGCGTTTTTGTCATATGCGCTTTTGTCGGGTCACGTGATTTTAGTTATGCCTCAGGATATACTTAGTACCCATTTGAAGGACTCTTCACATATAAATATGAGTAAACGTATTTCAGAAATTTTAAAATTAGCTCATTTTAAGCTAACATTACACTAAAAAATTTAAGATTAAGTCCAATTATTTACTTAACTGAGGAATTTTAATTGGCTAGGCTTACAATACTTTATGTCTTTTCATTCCAAAAGTGTAATGAGACAGTACAGGTATTTTTATTAAGACTTGCAGAAATGAAAGTGACTTAGCAAAAGAAGTCTTGTTACTACCTCAACTGTATTAGCCAAATTATGTTTTTACTTCACAAAGTAAAAAAAGTTCAATCAGGATGGTTTTCAGATTCAGTTGTTTGCAGGCTTAGAATGTGTGCGCTCTCTCTTTGACTGTGTGTGTGTGTGTGTGTGTGTGTGTGTGTGTGTGTGTGTGTGTGTAAATTCATGAATAGTAAAGCCAAAGAAGACAAAAGAAATAAATATAGATAGTACAGTGATAATAAGTTTTAACTATGTTCAGGATTACCCAAACATTGTTACATAATCAATTGATTATGACATTTAGCAATAAAAAAGCCCTTTGTTCTAGTTCATGACACAGGAAATGGGGTCAAATTGCTTGATGGATTGTAACTCAGCTATTTCACACTCAAATGTGTCATTTCTGTGTTTCATGTTCCTCTGACCTACATTCTGTCTTATACTGAAGTAGATGACTATATGCAAATACAGACCCATGCTCAGAATTACAATGCCCCAATCCTTAGGTTTTTAGAATTCTGATTGAGAGCAATTTTGCTTTATTAATAAAAGCAATTCACCCCCAAAAAATGAGGATGAAAGGTTGCAAGCATGTTTTTCATAGAGAAAATAATCCTACTCCTGTTCCTAAAGTGAAACAATTTTATTATGAATAAATATGAATGATGAATTTGACAGCCAAATAGCTAGCATATCAACATAGCACAATCCTTAGAAATTGCTGCCAATAAATGTATGGAACTGGCATAAACCAAAACTAAAAGCTCAATCAAAATGGAACCAGTTGGCTCTTTTATGATATCAAGCTAGAAACTGGGAGATCTAGACCTGCCTTAGGCATAACACCAGACAGGTGACATTGGCCAATCTCTTTCCCTCTGTCATTGTCCTTCCAATGACAAACCACTTCTGAAAAACCTAGCCAAGAAAATTGTAGGGATTTTTCCCCCCAGGCAGGGTCCAAACGTCAGATTGAATGAAAGAAAAAAAATCAAATATTTTCTAGAAGAACAACATGTGTTACATCATATCCTAGCAGTAAAGCTTGTTAAAATTAATTTTACAAGAAGCTTTCTCTCTTGACGTAGATGGAATAATAATTAGCTTCCTCTACTGGCCTAGACAAACTAGCTTTGAATTTAATAGTAAGACACAACTTGTAATAATAATAGTGGAAATCCAAATGACAAAAACATTGGAACAGTGGAAAGAATATAAAAAGGTATGTGATCTCTTTTCCCCATTAAAAAAAAACACCCAACCACATTAAAAAAAACCTAACAACTAACTTGACTAATTTGATAAAGCATATCAACTAGTTATCACCAAAGATAATTTTTGCGCTCCAATTTCTTTTGATTCCAATAATTACATACCTATAATGGGCATGCACACAGGATAACCTTCAGGATAACAATTGATATTGTGGAATATATTCATTGTGTATATCTTCTTAATAAGATATATGTGAGAAATATTTGGTAGCTATTCATCAGGAACTGTAAAAGTTCACATGTTCTTTAATTGAATCTTTAATATGCCTAATTCATACCACACCACCTCCAATTTAAAATAAAATAGGAAAAAGTCCAATAAAGGAGAATATTTGTAACTTCTGGATTGAAATGAGGGGTCCTTGGTGCTCTTTGAACTTAATTGTTTTCTTACAGATGTTTCAACCCAAACTATCATAGGTTACTAAGCCTCAGCAAAATCTTCAACAGAGTGTTCACAATATTCTCATTTATGAAATAAAACAATATGGGCTAGACAGTGGTGCCTTCCAGATCTCATTCCAACTGTACTGGGCCTGGTGTCATTCATATAGATGCATGTGCACATGCTCAGTATGCGCATGCTCAGAGCACACATGTGCCTTACCACTTCCATGAGCCTCCACGATGCTCCAGCTGCTCAGCGGAGCGTTGTGCAGGCGCTGTATGCGCCGTGCGGAGAAGCGCCAAATACTTAAAACACCAGTAAGGAGCTTGAGTGGGCGGGAGGGCCCTCCGGAGCACTGTAGTGGAACAGTATCCATTACAGGTTCCAGTATACCCGTACCGGGGCATACCACCCGCAAACCACCACTAGGGGTAGATGATATTACTATTAGTTTGAACCAAATTACTACATTCAAAGAGTATTGATTAAGGTTTCCACATCCATGTGGAAGAAATCATTAAATGGACCTGAACCTATTTACCATTTTTATTGCTGACCTATGTAAAGAAGTAGAGGTTAAAGTTTACAAATGACAGTAAGGTAAGGAGGTGGCTGATAATTCAGATTAAATACAAATATTTAAAAAGATCCAGACAGGCTTGAATAGTAGGCTAAAATTAATAAGAGAATTAAGTGAAAGAAAACTAAAGTTCTACATTGGTAGAAAAATGAGGGACCAGTCTCTTATGCCGTACTATATAAGCTGTCTAAGTAGTAATAATAGTGATAGTAATAATAGTCATACATTGTAAGTGGATTACTCTGAACCACTTGTATAATATCCTCTAATCTAAAACCAAATCAGAATGTTGCTTTGGAATTGCTAAGACCTTAATGATCAAAATTTAATACTTTCAAGATCACCCATCACTTGCATGCCAAGGAATGTCCTAAGTTTAAACAGTTTCAAGTGATAAGGAAGAAGTTTAATTCTTGCATAAGATTCTGCAAACTGTGACTTTTGCCCTTTAGTGTACACATTACTAATTTATTAACATGTTGAAAAGTGCTCACTCCTCATTAGTACATGAAGCCCTTCTGACCCATTTATCAGTAAACAGAAAGATGATTATTGCAAGATAAATTCTAAAGTTCATACTGTTGTGAATTTACAACCACTCTTATCATTTAAGTCTTAAAGTGGCAGAATAATTATTTATTATTAACTAAGACTCATTCAAGGATTTTTCATCTTTTTAGAAAAAACAATTCTTATTAAAACTATTGGCAAATGAACTAATAGAATTGTTAGATTTGAAAATAAAATAAAATATATGGTATTTAATATTCTCTAATCTCAGTGATGGAAAGATGAAATATGGGAATAATGTCTACCGATATATTAAGAGTGTCTTAAGATCTGACTGGAAGCAGTAAAATGATAAGAAGCTAACTGTTGCTGCTCAAAGTAACTTAGCAAATTTTACTTACAAAAGAACCCTGTAGAAAAATTAAGATTTTGTAATTTACATAGGGCATACCAAGAAGTCCTTCTACAAATCGATTTCTTAATGAGAAAATTTGGATTATGTTACTAATGCTAAACAATCCACTTTTGAGAAGAATTTAGTACCTGTAAATTACACATATGCTATTTTATTTATATGTAAGGGTAGGTATATACATATATATGCACACTTTTGAGAACAGGAAACAGAATTTCATTTTCAATATCTGTCAGTGCAGCCACAGTAAAAAATTACAATGAAGGTTATCTTATTTTAGGTGGAATGTTATTTCTTCAAGAACTAGAAAGGCAAGCACTTACTCAATCCTGAGACTCATCCATCATCACTTTGAATTACAGAGTGATAAATCAGTTTGTTTTAATCATGGCTTATTGAAAGCAGAATTATTGGATCAAATGTGTGTTAAGCCAAAACTAAGTCAACTGCATCATGGCTTCAGTACAATATGCAAATAAAGGCAAGGAGATTTTTAATTCACTAAAAGCAATGAATACCAGAACCCTACCCCTCCAAATTAAAGATCATTCATACTAAACCAGATATACGGTAGTACTTACATGAGCTTGTGCTACTCTTGATTTTGTTTGAATAACCTTCCTTCCAAGCTGGAACTAAAGAAGCATTAAAACTTCACTAGGCTATACTTAACTGCTGAGTAACAGTCATTAAAAGCAGGAAAAAAATGTTAACATGTGATTCTCTCCCAGAGACTAGAGAAACACCCAATAGGACTACTGGAAAAGGTGGAGAAGTGTAGATTTCATATAAACAAATCCCTTTTCTTTTGTAGTCTGTAGGATTTTCTCCTCAGTCAAGATTTTATACAGTTACACCTTGAAGAACTAAATTAAAGTCAAAACCAAACAAAATTATTGCTTAGCATGAAGTGAGAATTTTTGCAATTAATCCAACCAGATACTATACTGAGTTCACAAATCACATTAAGCTTTCACAACGTTTGAGGTGGAGTTAGTATGATGAGTTAACCATCCAGTCCATTAACTATATCTGTATATCCAGTTCAACTACTTTGGATGTATACCAAATAATAATGGCTTATTGAACATAAGGTTAAAACAAACCTTGCTTAATATTTAAATGTAGCTCAAATTAAAGAAAGCTATGATAAAAAACAACAGCAAGTTTTAAATTACATTCTCACAAACGTTACTAGATATACAATAATAAACTATCCACTTCTGACACTACATAATCCTCCAGAAATGTCACTTTATGCATTCATGTTTGAGAAAAAAATTGTCTGCCTATACCAACATTAATAAATAACAACTTAAATTCCACTTACCAAACTGTCACTATTCACTATAAGCTGACTGCAGACTGCATATCCTTAAATAATAGTTACATTAAGGAAGTGCTGAAAACAGCTGCAGTAAAAGTCAGACCTCTCTATGAGGAAGTGACTAACTGTTCTCAAGGTTACAGTATTTACACATCTAATGAGCAATAATTTTGTAGGGCTGATTTCTGCAAATATTAAACTGTCTTCTGTTCTCTGAAATGTACTAGAAAGTGAAGAATTCTAATACCCATATTTAGATAAAAAGTGTCAGAAAATAAAATGAATTGCTTATAGACTTTTCCCCCTGAAACATTTAAATTTTTATCCCCATTTTTGGGGCGACATTAAAAATTTCAGTCTTTATAAGGAAAACAATGCTGAATCTGAACTGTTCTGAATTTGGTACTTAATCCTAAAATTTTATTTTAGCTATGGTACATATTAGTTTATTAGTACTTAGAAGTTAATCATATTGTATTTAACAGTGAGTTGTCATAGTTTTAATTTTACATAACAGTTTATTTCAGCTTAAGCTATAGAAGTATTTAATTAAAGTTATGTTGAATCAAGGTGAACATAAGATCTTCATTTAAGTTCATGTTCCAATGATTCTCGTCTTGTATCTGTGAAAAGAACATATTCACACATTGAAAATAAAATTTATCCTGTTATTATCTTCTCAAAGATGGATTCAAGATAAGCTATTATTTGTTCACCAAAGCATTTTGGTTAACCAATATGGTCAGCACATCAAACTAAGCTGTGCATTACTGTTATAAAACACTATGATATGTTCGTACATCATGCAAAATCAAAATAAAATTATATTTTAGCACAGAGTGCAGTGCAAATCCAGTCAACATTTTCCTACCAATTTGTTAAAAATAGGAGAAAGGATCATCAGTACTGGGAAATCCAAAATACACAAAACTTAATGTGTAAATCAAAAAGTAGAAATGGATAATTGCTTAATTAGAGGCTTAGTTATATTTTAAAAGGGCAAATTATGGCATCATGGAAATGGTTTTAGAAAAACATACCCATATTCAAATTTTCCAGTTTTTACACTTAGTCCAAAGGCACCAATCTTTTTTCTACAAGGATTAGGAACCATAATTATGGTCATAATACATTACTATACTTTTGACGGTAGCACACTAATACTAACAAATTAAACAACATTCACAACCCAGAAAAGCTACTTTGGAGTGTATTAGGGTTATTTTTCGATTAAGAAATCATCTCTAAGAAATTGAGATCTCAATTGCTGAAAGTAGTAACCTAGTTTTGTGCCATTTAAACAGTACTATAAATTTGAATTACCTTTGACCACTGTAAATACAAGGCCTAAAATAGTTTCTCCAAAGGTGCATGATCGTTTACTTAACAGTAACATGAAAAAAGAAGAAAGGAAATTACGATGATGATAATTACCTTTAGCTATAAGAGTAATTATTTGCATTGCCACTTTGTTAAAGTCTTTTCTTACATGGCTTTCTTGTCTACCTTTTCTATCTCCTACTGTTAGGGTTGGTCAAACAACAAACTCTTAACTGCATCAATTGCTATGGAATTGCTCTTTTCTGATCATTCTTATCTCTAGCTATTTTTTGCCATTCATGCAACCATGTAAACAAATCAACAGTTATTATGGTTAGAATCAAAGTTACTATAGTTGGGTATCAAAATCCAGATGACCGTAATGTGATAGCATGCTACAGAAAACTCTATTTGTTGCCTCTATTAGTAATCTGGACTTATGCCACCCTCACAAAGTAGCCCTAACATGCTTAAGGCCTTCATCCTTCAAATTGTAACTGCTAAACTATGATTCCTAGAGTGATGGTGGGGCAGTGATTAGAATGCAGTATTGCAGGATAATTCTGACAACTGCCAGCCATTTGATTTTCATCAGCTCAAGGTTGACTCAGCTTTCCATCTTTCTGTGATCGGTAAAGTGAGGCCCCAGATTTTTGGGGGCAATATGCTGCTTAGAGAGGACTCTAAGTAGCATATAAAGCACTGTGAAGTGGTATATAAGTCTAATTGCTATTGCTATTCTAGCAGCCCAATCAATGGTGAGACCAATGGCAAGAAATGCTGAGAGATCAATTTCACTTACAGCCAAAATGCCACAAGCTTCATATTCCTACTGTATGGCATCATACATAGATACATACATGCTTACTGCACATCCGATGAGCAATACGTTTGTACAGCTGTGGCTGTAGTGCTCATGTTAAAATCCACTGTAGAATTAGAATAGTTTAAGACTCTTCTTGGACTTGTATATATGTGAATCCTTTGAATATGTTGGTTCTTTCAATGCTAACTACAGCTACATTTACAACTGATTGTATGTATAAACAAATTCACTCATCAAAGACTCCCTTGAGTTCTTTTAAAATTTATAAAGAAAAATAACTTTAAATCGAGATCAGTAATAAACCATATACAAGGCAAACTATTTCTGAAAAAAACTTGCCAAGAAAACTGCAGAGATTAGTCCCAGGAGTCACCAGGAGTCAAAACTGACTCAAAGGCACAAAACAAAAGCAAAACAAAAACTGTATATTATACTTTGTTTTTTTTAAATATATGATAATATACTATACGATAATATACTATATATGATAATATACTATGACACGATAATATAATGTAGTATGATGGTAGAGTAGAGTATACACACACATATGTACGCTATTATATTTACCTTTACATTTAACCTTTAAGTAAAAATAACTATTTCAATAATTTAATTTAATAATTTCTATAAACAGACAAAACTTAATTTCTTGGCTTACCTCTTTTTCAGTTGCAGAAACAAGAGGAAATTTGAGCTTATCCTATCTAGCACAGCACCAAAGTTTAAAGTCTAATAATTTCATAAATGATTCTTATATTTGATCTCTCCTTTTTATCATTGTTCCATCTGCTTTAATGCAAATGATAGCTGTTTTGAAGCAACATATTAAGTTCAAAGGTAGGACCTAGCCTATCAAAGTGAGAAGAATATGAGTTACTATGACATGTCAGTTGGCAAAAAGGCAATGTTTATGCAAATGCTTGCTAAATTCATAGTATGCATAGTTGCAAAACCAACAAAAGGTTTGAAAATACAGCATATGCCATATTTTAATTCATTTTTCATTTGACTTGAAATATTTTTCCCCTTTTATTCAGCAATATACTCACAAAAATTACAGAAATTATATACATTTTTTGGACAAATTTTGTATATTTTTCACTAGAAATTGGGGTCCGGGATACCAGGAGGGTAGCTGCAAGACACAGAGCAATTGAATATCCCTTGCTGCAAAATGTACCATAAAAATTTCAGGAAATCTAAGAGTTTCAGGGAAAATATTACAGTGATCTTTTTCTGTAGAATCCTATTGACAATCTACCTGTGGTGGTTTTGATTTGTCTGTTCTCCATTAGTTTTCCAAAGACCATTCAAATATTTTGCAACAATTAAACAATAAATGAAATCTTAACTGACTTGACCCTTCCTCTACCTTGGAACATGATACATGCATACATATATAAGCAAACTCACCAATAAACAAAGCCTGATGATACATGTTATATCTCTACCTCCATGAATTAAATGTATATCTTATACCTGTGCCTGGAAGCTGTGAGGGTCTTGATAGGGAACAACAGTCTTCAGTTGAACCCTGACAAGAGTGTCTGCTCTGAATTTAGGGCCCATTGATTCTAGCACTATGCCAACTTTAGTGCTGGATAGGGTTGTACTGCAGTATGCAATCTGAGGAGATGAACAGATAGCAGTTGTGGCAAGGAACCCTTTGTACTGCCTTGTTTTGTGTGCCAGTTGCATCTGTTCCTGGATGAACAGGCCCTGCTCACAGCCATTCCTGCTCTAGTTACCTCCAGGACTACTGTGATATGTTCTACGTGGGACTGCCCTTGAGGAATATTCAGAAGTATTGGGCAATTATGTGTATTTCATGATCTACGTTGGTTGCCAGTTCAAGTGCTGCTTTTAATCTCTAAAGCCCTTCAAGGCACAAGATCAGGTTATCTGAGGGTATACCTCTTCCCAGTTACATCAGCCTGCTCCATTAGGTTTGGCAAAGAAGACTAAAACATATATTTAGTGGGTCTCAGGCTACAGGTCTTCTCTGCCAGAGCTCCTGCCTTAAAGATCATTCACCACCACCCCAAACTGAATTACCGTAGTTCCATTCCTGCTGACATTCTGGAAGGGTCTCAATATCTGGTTATATCACAAGGCCTGGGGCTCCCAGGGAACAGAGACATTTAATAAATGTTTCTCTCTTTAGCTAGGTTTGTAATTTGGTTTTTAGAATACTTCTCTTTTATATTGATTTATGTGTTTTTACAGTGATTGTTTTATGTATGTGCTGTTTAATTAGTTTGATGTTAGGCCACCTAGACTTTCTTTCGGTGGGATGTATGGCTAGACAAATTTAATAAACAAACAAACAAAATTAATGTAAAATCTCTTCCAAGTGAGGTCTTCCTAGCTTTTAGTTTCTGGACATTTAGCTTTTTTTTCTTCCTTCTGAGTAGTTTTTTTTTAACTATTTCTATTCCTTTAAAATTTTGATTTTTCAGATCAGTCTAAAACATTTGTCTATTCTTGCTATAAATAAAATGTCACACCAAAGAAATTGTACGCATTCAAGCAAACAATTTTAATTTCCTAACCTAACTATAATCATATTATGCTTCCCATTCTTTCAGTTTGTTTAAGATAAAAAATACCCAGGAAAAGATCAAAGAGAAAAAGACAAGATGTTATAAGCAGTAATATTGATCACAAATTAAATTTCAAGTTAGAGTTCATTCAAGAAGAAATACAAACCTTTCTAAGGCTCTCTCCTTCCCACCTCCCCCATCTCTCTCTCTCTCTCTCTCTCTCTCTACCCCCCTCTCTCTCTCTCACACACACACACATACACACAGAGTTTGATTTGAATTTGATTTCAAGGCAGATAGCTGAATGGTGTATTACTATCAGAAATTTACTGAAGACAGTATGAGGATCATTCATGTATCTGAAAACCTTTTGTTCATGTTATATATGAGATTTCAAAAACATGTTTTCCCTAATATTTATGATACAACAACAGTACACAAAAGTGAAATGATATTGTACATCAGTCATTTAAAATGAATTGTTTTTTGTATCATACTACCTAAGTCATAATTAAGCTATGCTTAAGCAAGCAGACCTAAGTGAATTTAAAACAACCTAATTCAGGCAAAAGAAAAGCAGCAGTGATAAAAATTATTTGTTGATGTATATCAACAAATTCAGGACTTTCCAGTAAATTATTCCTCCAAAACACAAGGGTGCTATTGCAAGGAAACTAGCTACCATGGTGATCAAGGATCGAGTTAATTAGCACCATTTGATGCATGACAAAGGTGTTGATATCATAATTTAAAGCATAAATATAAACAACATAAAAGAAAGAGAAGTGGAGGTCTGCAAAGGAGTCTTAATATTTCTGGCCATGATGCAGCAGTCCCTTAACAAATACTCACAGTATTCATTTTCCATTTACTATGGTTCTATCATTTTTGTTCTTTTGACTATATATTTGAGTACCTGTAATACAATCCTTGGTACCGAAAGGTCCAAGCTCGTAGTAGCTTTTCAGGCTCCTTGCAATATCTCTCATCCTTTGAGTGTGCAAAGGTTAACCTCGGCTTTAGAGACTGCCATCAATAAAGTCAATGCAAATCCATCTTATCTATACTACTACAAACTGGAGTATGTATATGGCGACTGCAGTTGTGATGCTAAGAAGTCCCTCCAAGCTTTCATCAATCAAGTTCAAAATGAAAATATTTCTGCCTTGTTTGGGCCAGTTTGCTCAGAGGCTGCCGAGGTATAGTATGTGATCATCCTATTCAGTGATTTTACTTTATTTTTATTTCATAGCAACCTGTTATCATGGGTTTCATTTTAATATTTCTAGAAATTTATATTGTAACCAAGATGTTATGGGACTTCCTGTTCATATTTCAAATATGTCCATTTCAGTATATTCCATTCTACTACCTGTTTAAATTTTCTTTGAACTATCTATAGGCTCTTCCACTCTTAGAATTTTTTCATTAAACTTTAATTATATACCATTGTGTATAGGTGTGACATTTTATTTATATAATGACCAGCATGGGTTGACATTTTCAAGTATTGTAGATTTTTGTGGATCTCAATTTCAGTTGAAAATAAGGAATGTTTTGGAATCTTTCAATGTTATCTTTTGGTCAGAATTGGATATTTGCAAAAGGTATTTGCTGCTTAGAGTTTGCAGTCTTCCAAATGTGAGACAGTACCAGTAAATATTTGTATTTGTTTGAGGTGTTTTATTCAAGGGCAGTCTTTACAGATGTGGGAGTTTGAAAACATTATTTATTCTATCCTTTTATTGTTTGTTGAAATACAGCAGATCTTTCCAAAATGCAAAACAATGTCCTCCCCTTTAAAGCTTTTCTTTTATTTTTGATAAAAGATTTATTCCAATCATCATGATTAATTAACATTTCCTTCTCCTACAGTAGATTTGCTCTTTACTAGACTCCATTTCTTTCTCCATTCCCTTTGTGAATCATATTTATTTATGGAGAAATATAATCTGGGCAGATTTTCAAATGCTTTGAAATAAATTACAAAGATTCCAAGTTCTGTATAGTGACTTGTTTTATCTCCTATAGGCATAGATTTTGTCTGAAGAAAAATAAAATTATACTACGGATTGGTTGTACAGTTTGATGCACATTTCTCCTTAGAATATAAAGTTCTATAAAGCACCCAAATTGAGGAACGTATTGACTTTCTACAAAGTGTCACATTTTTAGCAGTTTACATTTGTCTCCTCCTCACTATCTTATATTCTAAACACATGTTATTATTTTTCAGAACTATCCATAGTCCCAGATTAGGCAGTAAATCCTATATAAAACACTTGATTCTTAATATTATAAATTATAACAATTATATTATAACTGTTATTTTAAGAATTAATTACAGAAGTGCACTAATCAAACTTTCAAATCTTGCATGCATACAATTGTAAATTTTTAAATTCAGGTCAGAAAAACACTAGCTCTCTTTATGTTATTGGACAGTTCCTATGATCCTTTGCCATTGACCATATATTTGGAGATGGTATACACAGTTGCAAAGCCATGGCTTTGCAGGGCAACTGTAAATGTTAAGAAATATATATTTGGCAAATAATTGGACTTATTTGTGTCTAATCTTAGGTTTACCATAAGAAATCTAGACTGAAAGAAAAAATCACTCTACTATCCATATAAATCTTGCATTTGATATCTATTGCTCATAGTAAAATCACCTTTGAATTGATCTTGATTCCTAATGACTGTGCACATATCCATGTGGTTATTTTGGCTACACTATTGATATAGTTTGTCACTTTTCCCAGAATGCCTTTTCAAGTCCCCAGTCTAATCCACAGATTTTGTATTTATATGGCCACCTAACTGGAAACTTATTGCTTAGCTTTACCATTGACAGTTGAATTTAAGGCTCAAATGAAACTGCAAATAGTATAACTGTCAGCATCAATGTGCTGATTTGTTAGCACAATCATTCAATAACATGGCTGTAAGATTTCAAAATCAATGGGTGTGCTTCTGGGATAACGCTTTCCTAACTTGAATGCAAGAACTAGTGCTACACAATAACCATCGTAACAGATAGGGAAAGGAAAGGGGGAAACAAATGGAGATATTTTGAAATATTCAAAATGTTTTGCTGTGAAAAACTGGTAAATTACATGGACACTATATTGTACAGTACTTTCTAGTTCTTATTCTATCCAGTTTTTCAAATTTCTTGTTTCCTCTTAAAGCTTAGACAAATAAAATAGAGCCAACTTCTTTATGTTTTATTTCGGTTTATTCAAGAGTACAAAAATTTTATTTCAGACAATGTGCAGATTATGTTAATTAGATTTAGGTTGCTTTGAAATAATAAAGCAAATAAGGCATGTCTTAACTCCTAATTGAGTTCAGAGGAAATTAAGTGCAACATAAACCTATAAGTTTAATGAGCTACTTCTTCCATTATTGTATTGTGCAAACACAAAGTTATGCAATCATGAATTTCTCTAGGAGGATGATTCCTATAATGCATTCTATTTGGAAGCACTATACAATATTTTCAAGCACTATATTTTTCAAGAGCCCTGCCAAATATCCATAAGCAAAGATTATTATATATTAACACATTGGGGGCTTCCCCCCCAAAAAACACCCCATGCATTAGCCTAATTTCAACTAATATCAACTAATGGTTTACTGGGTAGAGATTCTGGGAATTAAAATCCAACACATTTGCAAGGTATTGTCTGGGGAAGACAGATTTAATAACTTTGTCCATGTGCAAATATCACATGCATATGGCACACTAGTTTTTTTAGATATCACAGGCCACAGAAGGCTACCCCTAATCAAAACATGCAGTGTAGATTTTTTTAACTTATAGATATTGTGATATAACATAATGTCTGTGAAATAGAAATACAGTAGTTGTGTTTTTTTTCCTTGCATTGGACAATCTATTAGTGTTGGTTAGAAGATTTTTTGAACTATGAAAATAGTTCATAGTTCATAGTGTTGCAGCTATACCTACAAAATGGAACATGTTTAGTCTTTTGCAGAATTAATTTCCAGAAACCCTCCCCGCTCCCCCCAGACAATCCCAGCATTTGGGGCTGGATTTAGACATAGTAGGGGCCTAAACTATGGCAAGTAGTAGAGGTTCTATTTGGTAAATATTAACAGAATGCTACCAAGATGAGGCAGAGAATGTCTTTCTTTGCAAAGAAAGTACGAATACACACAGCAGCAAAGCATATTTTAACAGACGCTTTCAGATTGTGATGGCTCAAACTGTACTTTGGGACTAATTTTGGTTGTACCTACGATAACCAGATCTGTAAAGTTTTATATACATAAGCAAAATATTAGCTGAATATACCAAAGTTCTATATATACTATATAGGACTAAAGATGAATCCTAGCAATCCATTTTCTGATCATGCAGAAATCCCAGATCACTGTGAAAAAAATTAGTAGGAAAATTATCTATCAGTATTGTTCCTTTTTTAGTAAGAAGGAGTAAAAAAAAAAAATCAGTCTTCTGGATTTTATCATGTTACTATTTGCCATCCAGTAGGTCAAAAAGTTCAATTGTGCTTCCAAGAGCAAATGATTTGTATTTCTTCTAACCATTTTTTTCAGCAGTACAATGAAAGTCAGATTCACCATTTGGTAAAATAAATCCCTTTGTTTAGGCATGCTGGTATATATACTTAACTCCTTATCATTTTTCAGGTCTGTTTGTTTGCGTTGATAAATAACAATGTTTCAGATGAATGGACTTTTTTTATCTTCCCAATTATTTCAAATGAAATTGTCTGTTCTTCCCTTAGCACAATATGCACAAGCTTTACTATCTTATATGTTTATCTTTTAAATTATATTCTTATAATTATAGTCTTAATACAAGGTCAAATTCAGTGAAGCTAAAACTTCACTGAAACATGAAATAGCTTTGACCTGCACAAGATGACATATATATTGTTATATTAAAATGAATAAAATATTCAATTTTTCAAAGATTGCTGCTCCTAAAAACACCCCACATTTCATATAGATGAGTATATAGATCAAACTCACGGTGTCACAGCGTCATCATGTGATGTAGCAGAACTTTTTTTCCCTTTGCTAAACTGGGTGTGGACGTGGCCAGCATGTGACGCATCCGGCCCGTGGGCCAGGAGTTTGACAGCCCTGATATTGACTACAAATAGAATGCCTCTTATTCAGTGTGCAAGGTGGGTTGAGATGCTTCATCTGAGTATATGTTATCTGGCTGCTACTATAGTGTGGCCAAAGACAAAAGTACCATAAACACCCACATTTCAAAAACAAGATGGCAAAACAAAGCAGCAGACAAGCCCTAAACTGAACAGTGCCTAGAGATTTTTTTCCAACACTGCTGTGCTGGATTTCATATTTTGAAATTCTATTTCCATTGTTTACATCATTTATACTGTATATTTGTGGGATTGACCATGCCATGTCATTGCAATCCAACATAAATTAGGAAGGAGATTTCAATCAATCAGAATTAGTATCTTCTTCCTAATTTATGTTAAATTGTAATGACACAGCATGGTCAATGTTTGGTTAAGATCTAGCATAAGGTTGAGTGATAAATTATGCGATCTATAGCACTACGTCTCCCAGCATCCCTCAATCTTGGCCACTCTGGCTTAGGCTGCTAGGAGTTGTAATTTGGAAGGGCCATATTCTGCGCGTCTAATGTTTAGAATAAAATTAAAATTGCCTTTTAACCAAACTCATCTCTTAGTAACTTACATGGACACAACTGTTATCAAAGTTGTTTGTCATTGTCTTTTTTTTTCTACTGTCTTGCTAGCATATTCTTTAGCCATAAATTTTCTAGATCAGGCTGGCTTGGGAATTCTGAGGGATGAATTCCACAAGTCTTAAAAGTTGCCAAGGTTGGATACCTCTCTAGAGAGTCATTCTTTCAAGTGTTAACTAAGGCTAATCCTGATTAGCTTTCTAAATTAACTACGATGGGTTAACACAAAAAAGCAAAGTCAGATTCTTTGTGAACAATTTGTATGTTCATTTTCAGCAACTCTTAAAAGAAACAGTTAATTTTGCTCTTAAAATTAAAATAGCTCTTAAAAAGCTACTAGACATTACTTAAACATTTCTGATATCTCATCAAAAGCAATCTCATCAGACTTTTTTAAAAAACACAGAATTTTAATTTCCATGGGAATATAATTAATTATGGGCACAGCCCTGTGCATGTATACTTAAATGGAAATCATATCAAATTCATATTTTATATATGGTTGTAATTAAATATGGTTAGATTCTTCCACTCCCACAAGCCTAGATCAAGATCAAGCACAGAACCATAATATAGTTAAATTAGGTGTTGCAGGATGTTCAGTGCTTTTCCCATGTGCTTCACATCTTTTAAGATGGGGTAGTAAGCATTTTGAGTCTCTTTGTATATAGGCTGTCCAATTGAATTCAGTGGCAAAATAGATATTTTAAGCAAAAACAAATAAACAAAATAAATAGAGTATTAATAGCCATGCTTCTGCCACTATAGCATCTGCCCATTTTCTTAGATCAGACAGAGTTGGCTTGTTCTCGGTCTCACTGAACATGCAATGTTACCTAGGCCTAAGAAGCAAGCTGCTCTGTATAGTACATGCACTCTGGACAGCTTCCTCGGAAATGTGTTAGGCTCCCAACTGCCCATCTTCAAGCATGATGAAAAAACGTGGCTTTTCCTTCAGACCTTGGGTTAGGGTATTCAAACCACTCCACCCCCAATTGATGTGTATGTATGTAAGTATGTATGTATGTGTGTGTGTGTGTGTGTGTGTGTGTGTGTGTATGTATGTATATATGTATGTATGTATATGTATGTAAATATATATATTTACAAGCCCCGGTATGCCCAAATATGGGAAGAAGATCACTACTTCCATTCTCTGTCCTTCGGCTTGTCACAAGAGACCATCCAGACAGAAACCCAATATTTTTACTGTTTCCTTTTTGTTCAGCACAAATGCAATATATATATATATATATATATATATATATATATATATATATATATATATATATATATATATATATATATATATATATATATATATATATAGTGCACACACACACACACCACACACACACCAGGGATTTTTTTCTCTCCCTCATTGTTTCCTTGAAGCTTTTTTATATTATGTTTTTTTCCTAATTTTTATTCATAGTGTTTTTCTTTTTCCTTGGTGGTGGCAGTGTTAATAATAGCAATAGCAATAATACCACACCACACAAACAATGTCATGACTCAGAGCCAAGCATCACATATAGCCAAGCATCACCAGTGTATTTCTTCTTCTCCTGCTTTTGTTTCTATCTCATATTTATGATTGTAGAAAGCTAGTTTAGTATAATAATGAATTACAGGCCATAGTGATGCTAAGACATTATGTTGGTTTAGATGTGGCACTAAGCTATAATGTGCTTTGATTTTTTGTTCTGGACTTGGTTAGGCAAGCTAATTCTTATTTATTTATTTAATACAATATGGTTAAGCAATTACAGCTGATACATGTGTTGCATGAATCATTATGTTCTCACAGCCACCTATGAGTAGAACTTGTTTCTTGTTGCAACATTTTGCAGCTTGTTTTTTTAAAGAAAACAATTTTAAAGAAAACAATTTTAAAATCACTTCAAATACAAAACAATGTTCTGCCTATTTAATTTATTTCACCATGGTTGATTGAATTATTTATAATTATATATAAATTACCTATATTTGATAAATACCCTGGGTTCACTTACCACCCAGTGGATGGACATCTCATCAGTATACTGTACATTCCACATTTGTTAAGGAACCACAACAGGAGAGGAAAAAGTATTCTACATTGGATTGTAAAAATCTTTTTGAATGATGTTTCTAAAACAGGAGAGTGAGATAAGAACTGTGGCAAATTCTGAAGAACCAGTGACCACTTGTTCAAAACCTCTATAGATGAGGAAAGGACAGGGAATTACCCACATTTGCTCCAGACATTTGCTCCTCACAATGAAACCTCAGGACAGAGGCTTCCTGGAGGGGAGAGGTGTTGAATACTGGGAAATGAGGGAATCAGCCATTATGATCATAATAGTACTAGACCAGTGGTGGGTTCCGGATTCCGGTGCAACCAGTATGGTGCAACAGGGCTGGGCGCCCACCACATGAATATGTGCAGCATGCGCACACATGCGTGCAGCATGCATATGCGTACTTACTGCCTGCGATACTCTGCGACACCTCCACGATGCTCCGGCTGTTTGGCGGAGCATCGCGCAGGCAATGTATGTTCCGTGCACCTGCACGGAAGCCCCCAAAACTTCAAATATTGGTAAGGAGTGCGGGTGGGTGGACCCTCCGGAGCACTTTACCGGATTGGTACCTGATGCTTCCGACAGGCACCGGTATGCCCGTGCCAGGGCATACCGGTCGTAACCCACCACCCTACTAGACTAGAGCCTTTTTAAAGGATGTGACTTTTCAAACTTGTTTTCTTACCTCATTTTCTAATAATTTTTAGAAATTACTTATTTAACTATTTTAAGGATATTATAAATCTTCAGAACAAGTTTGAAAAGTCATTTGATGAGCTTACTTTCATTTTCATGCAAAAGTAAATTTATCATAAATGTATGAATTTAAAGAACTGAAAATAAATGGAAAAAAGCTAAATGTAGGTGAAGGGACGGTAGAACCTGGGGATAAAGTGAAAAAGGAGATAAGCTTAGAATCCCTATATAGCCACAAGATAACGAAGTCCAATCCCCTTCTGAGTGCTATTGACACTTATCTAACTCTAGGGAGCTGCAATCACTAGATGAGATAATTCCTCTGGATAGGCTTTTATCAATTAATCAATTTAATTGAACTTTCATGTGTGGACCTGGTCTTTTGTGGCTGACATTAAATAAGGTTTTGATCTAAGAAAATTATAAACAAAGGTCCAAACAAATTTGGAATATTGATACTTTTATGATACAATTTTGGAAATAATTATATAAAATAAACAGATTTTCATGGGAACTAAGTCTTAAGTCTTTAGTTTGCATATCTTAAGCCATAACTGATATTGGACACTTTATGATTTCAATTATTAGAAACACTAGAAGGGACTAAAGTTTCCAGGCAGAAAAGGAGTGATAGGGAAAGTGTAAGCTTGCTTTTGGTTTTTAGTTAATACAGGGTCTTACAAAATAATACAAAACATTATAACATTTAAAATATTACAGGAGATTTTCAAAGGATGATGCAGTAATTAATACCTAGAAAGTCAGCAGTGATGACTGCTTCTAAGGGTTGATTTTTGTCAAAAAGATGTTACTGAAGGAATGAAAGAGATAAAACAAATTTTGCTTGATGCAGAAAAAAACCTCCACCTCACTTTTTAGGATTCTGTGGTCCATATTCAGCGTAAAGGTATGGATTATAAAATATGGAGTGTGTCTATAGTGAAAACAGAAATGACAAGAAAAAAATGACCAGGATAAGGGAGATTTCCATTGGATATACTAAAGCGTGACCCGACAAAAGCGCAAACGTCATAAGCGCGCCGACAACACCGCGGCGCTAAAACCACGATGTCAAAAGCGCCCCGACAACCTCGCGCCGACAGAAGCGCGATTTAAATTATGGTAAGATTTATGGTTAGGTTTATGGTTAGGTTTATGGTTAGGTTTAGGGTTAGGTTTAGGGTTAGGTTTAGGGTTAGGGTTAGGTTTAGGGTTAGGTTTAGGGTTAGGTTTAGGGTTAGGTTTAGGGTTAGGGTTAGGGTTAGGGTTAGGGTTAGGTTTAGGGTTAGGTTTAGGGTTAGGTTTAGGGTTAGGTTTAGGGTTAGGTTTAGGCTTAGGTTTAGGCTTAGGTTTAGGCTTAGGTTTAGGCTTAGGTTTAGGCTTAGGTTTAGGCTTAGGTTTAGGCTTAGGTTTAGGCTTAGGTTTAGGCTTAGGTTTAGGCTTAGGTTTAGGCTTAGGGTTACGTTACAGCGTGCTTCTGTCGGCGCGCTTTTGTCGGCGCGCTTTAGGGCTAATTCGTCGCTCATTCATCGTGCGGTTTTGTCACCGCGCTTTAGACACCGCGGTTTAGTCAGGCGCGCTTTTGTTGTGCGCACATTTGTGGTGGAACCATACTAAAGTTGGTTAAAGCTTCAAAAAATCAAAGAGGTTTGCTACAACTGCAAAGAAGCCAATGGGATGGGGAAAAGAAATTTGAGGAGACCAAATCTTGCAATAACATCTTAATGAATTAAAAAGAATTTTGGAATAAAATAAATATAAAGTTGGTTTCTTTGATTAAGGTTAAAAATAAGACATATTTGTACCTCTGCTAACTCTTTACAGACTTTTTACAGGAATTAAAAGTTGATGATTAATAGATTTGTGTATAGATAAGAGATGGGCTTTGGGAAAAAGAGCTATTTAGTGCATTTATACTTGTGATGAAGATCAAAAGCCACACAAACAAACAAACACACACACACACACACACACATTTCTTTTCCTTACTTTGCACTTTTTTATTATTTCTATTCCTTCTTCTGATTGAGTTTAGTTTGCATTTGCTTATACTATTGTAATCAAAATCTCCAATACAATTAACAAAAAAAAAGCTTCTTCCAACATGTTAAAAACAAGAAAAAATTTAAGGAAACAATTGGTCCATTGCTGGGAGAAAGTGGCAGGAAGGTGACAAGCAAAGGGAGAAAGCAGAACTATTTAACTCATGTTTTGCATCTGTCTTTACACAAACCTATCAAAAACAGCACCACAAAAACCAGATTAGGAATGCAAATTGAAATAGGGAAGAAAATGGTAAGTGAGCACCTGTCTACCCTAGACGAGTTCAAATCACCAGGACCAGATGAATTAAACCGCAGGGTTCTGAAGGAACTGGCAGATGAGATCTCAGAACCACTGAACTATATCTTTCAGAGATCCTGGAGCACCAGGGAACTGCCAGAGGATTGGAAAAGAGCTGATGTGGTTCCCATTTTCAAAAAAGGGGAAAAAACAGATCCAGGAAACTACAGACCTATCAGCCTGACCTCAATACCAGGAAAGATTCTGGAAAAGATAATCAAGCAACGAATTAGCAAACACCTAAAAGCAAACAAAGTAATAGCCAAAAGCCAACGTGGGTTTGTCAAAAACAGATCATGCCAGACTAATCTTATTGCATTCTTTGATAATGTGACAAAATTAGTGGTCCAGAAGAATGCTGTTGATATACAGGTAGTTTACTTGGACTTCAGTAAGGCATTTGATAAGGTAGTCTTACCTACTACTAGATAAAGTAGAAGAATGTGGGTTAGACAACACCACCACCAGATGGATTCGTAACTGGCTGACTAACCACACTCAGCATGTAGTCCTCAATGGAACTGCATCTTCATGGAGGGAACTATGTAGTGGAGAACCCCAAGGCTCTGTTTTGGGCCCAGTACTATTCAACATCTCCATCAATGATTTGGATGAGGGAATAAATGGGAAACTCATCAAATTTGCAGATGACACCAAGCTGGCAGGAATAGCCAACACTCCAGAAGATAGGCTAAAGATACAGAAGGATCTTGACAAACTTGAACATTAGACACTATCTAATAAAATGAAATTCAATGGTGAAAAGAGTAAGGTTCTACATTTAGGCAAGAAAAATGAAATGCACAGGTAGAGTATAGGTGGTGCCTTGCTCAACAGTAGTAGCAGTGAAAGGGATCTTGGAGTCCTAGTGGACAACCATTTAAATATGAGCCAGCAGTGTGCAGCAGCTGCCAAAAAAGCCAACACAGTTCTAGGCTACATAAACAGAGGGATAGAATCAAGATCACATGAAGTGTTAATACTACTTGGAATACTGCATTCAGTTTTGGTCACCACGATGTAGAAAAGATGTGGAGACTCCAGAAAGAATGCAGAGAAGAGCAACAAAGATGATTAGGGGACTGGAGAGTAAAACATGAAGAACGGTTGCAGGAACTGGGGATGTCTAGTTTAATGAAAAGAAAGACTAGGGGAGGCATGATAGCAGTGTTCAATATCTCAGGGGTTGCCACAAAGAAGAGGGAGTCAAACTATTCTCCAAGGCACCTGAGGGCAGGACAAGAAGCAATGGGTGGAAACTAATCAGGGAGAAAAGCAACTTAGAACTGAGGAGAAATTTCCTGACAGTTAGAACAATTAATCAGTGGAACAGCTTGCCTCCAGAAGTTGTGAATATCCCAACACTGGAAGTCTTTAAGAAGATGTTGGATAGCCATTTGTCTGAAATGGTATAGGGTTTCCTGCATAGGCAGGGGGTTGGACTAGAAGACCTTCAAGGTCCCTTCCAACTCTGCTATTGTATTGTATTGTATTGTATTGTATTGTATTGTATTGTATTGTATTGTATTGCATTGCATTGCATTGCATTGCATTGTAATTACATATAAAAAAGTAAAAATCTTTTTGAAGAATGTGAATAGATAAACCGGAAGAATAGCAATAATAACAAGTATATCCAGGGTCTATATCAGATGTCACTGATAACACAAAATATGAATTACAGAGTGGCAAGTTCTAGCAGACAACATCATTTGGTGCTGAACTGATACAAATCTGTTAACAAATGAAAACAAGCATGGATCTTAGAACCTTCCACAATCCAACATGAAAAAGAAAGTGGATCCCTGTTATTAAGATCCAGTTCTCAGATTATTTCATATCAGAAAGTAGTCCAAGCAATAGCAACAGCAATAGTACTTAGACTTATATACTACTCCGCAGTGCTTTACAGGCTTCTCTAAGCAATTTATAGAGTCAGCTTATTTTTCCCAACAATCTGGGTTCTCATTTTTCCAACCTCAGAAGGGTGGAAGGCTGAGTCAACATTGAGACCATCAGAATCAAACTGCTGAACTGTTGGCAGCTGGCAGTCAACAGAAGTAGCCTGCAGTAATGCAGTCTAACCACTATGCCATCATTCCTAGTATACAGACAGACAAACAGACACACAAACACACACACAAGAACAAATACAAATAGAGATATAGATATATAGATATTAATCACAGTTGCTTGAAATGTACTCCTATGCAGGACTGAAGTTTAGCTTTAAAATAAGCTCTAAAATTTTCACCACACCATATCTTTATAGTTTTAATATGCACACAGTTCACCTGCTGTATTTCCTTTTCATTAGCAGTTTTTGTCTTGGACAAAAGAAAGAAATCATACTCTTTCATGAAAATCCCCATTCATTCACTCACCAGTATGAGAGAGAAAAAACGCTTTCTTTCTCCCAAGGAGACAGTTCACATTACCTTCTCCTGACAATGCCAAGGTTGTAACTGTAATAGCAAGTGTTCTAAAGTAAAAAAAAAAGTGACTGTTCTGGTTCTTGTTCTTCTTTTATCTGATCCTCCTACATGCATAGACAGCTGTCAACAGACAGCTATCTTATAAGGCATAGTTTTCCCATGATTTATCATATTTCAGAGAATTTTCAGTCTTTTATAACTTTCAGGTGATAATCCAATCTATATAGTAAACTCTAACAGAAAATATGAGTACAATAAGTAATTACTAATATTTTAGGAAATAAAGGGCCTTTATTGTCTAGAAATACCACTGTCCAGAAAATTATCTGTCAGTTACTTTAGATTTTGCGCAAGATGCCAACCAAGTCATTTAAATATATTGTGTCCCATATAACTACAACTTTGGAGAAAATGTAGTTCACTCTATATTCAAGAACTGCCAACTTTGGTAGTTAGACAAAATCAAGAAACTGACAAGTTCCATGAATAGAGTTTCTATCTGCCTGCAGTACCTTACATTGAACATTATTAAGACAGAATTATTTTTAGCTTTTTATCATCCTTTCCCCCTTTTCCAGATCTAAGTAGTCACCTCCTCAGTCGCTCATTTATTCACTAATGAAGATTAGACTCTTCTTTTTTCCCAAAAAATAGTTACTGATTTATTTACCAGTTCTGTTGTGATGAAAAGGGGATAGAGATAGTATTGATAGGGAAAGGTTTTGTTCCATTTATAGTAGTTTCATCTCTAATTGGGCTATTGCAAACGCAGCATTAGGATGTATCAGCCTATTAGCTTCATTGGGAGCTGGCCAGAGTTAGTTGGAAGATACAAAGAGTCCAAGTCAGATGAGCTATCCAAAAAGACATTGCAATCACAACTGCACTTCCCACTCAAGAGAAATTAAATTGTGAAAATATTGATCCTGCAATCTCTGCAATCACTATGAAAGTGTGATTACAGGACCAGGGTAATGCAAGGTGAAATAGCAAACTGTCATCAACTTTTTATCATAGAAGTAAATAATACAGGTATAAGCTTCCTTGGATCATTGACTTCATTCTTTTAATGATGTGGAGAAATATTGAAGAAATATTGATAATTCCTGGCTAAAGAACTGGAGGTGGGGCTTTTGAGGAAAACATCCAGTTTGTGCTGTGCCTTCTATGTATTTTTTTCCAGCAAATCTCACTTGCAAGTTCAGGTGTTCCCTTGCAGGTAAACATTTCTATGACTGTAAGACGTCCATGTGAATGCTATTTGCTGAAGTTCTGTTTTTGGATGCTTTTTATATGATTTCTCAATGTAGGAATTTTTTTAAAAAATTGATTTAAGTAAAATATAATCCACCAACTCTCAGTAGCTTCATGTGAGGCATTCAAAAGGCAACATTCCATTCTATAGAAACTAAATTTCCTAGCCAATTTCATTCTAGATACATGTGCCCTTTTTTTGCTTAATGTTTCTAATGTACATTAATCTTGCAACCATTTAGTGGTTTCTTAATGTAATTTGATTATCTTAATTCTAAGACTTGTTTTTCCAGTACATCTTGTGGTTTTTTGTTCTTCTTCTGAACATTAATGATGAAAGTTCTTGACTCATTTTAGAATTGTGAAACAATTTCATTAGTATATTTTTATATCAGTATATTAGTATATATTTTTCTTTTCATATATGCATATATTTCCAACATGTAACTCTTTTTTGAGATAAGCAACATTAGGAAAGGAGTAAGAAATGATAAACAAAAGTTAAAAATAGAAAATTGGGACAAAAAGCAAATAATGTTTAACTGATCAAACTTGCATTTATGTTATTTGTCATACCTCTGCATATTCATACGTGTCCAGGGCAGTGGAAGGGGAACAAGAGAGGTTAAATAGAAAAATGTACCTCATCATGAAAACTCTCAACGACATTCTTCTCTGGAAAGAAATTTCGTCATTTTAGTATTGTTGGAATTGGAAAGAATGCCTATATTGTTTGGTTTTCTAAACTTTGTCATAGTCTTTTTTGAGAATCTTGTCCCTTGTTCCACATAGGTTTATTGGCCTTCTCTGCACCCTCAATCCATTCATTCTTACTTTATATATTTCCTTCACAATTTTATCTTCATTCAATTTTCTCTACATGACCAAACCACTTCAATATATTTTTCTTGTACTGGACATCAACATTTGTATTTAAACCATATTCAGACTAGGCCTCCTCCGAATTCCATCAGCCGGCCAATGTCGGCTGGCGACTCCTCGGGGGAGGGCCTTCTCTGTGGCTGCTCCGGCCCTCTGGAACGATCTCCCCGTGGAGATCCGGACCCTTACTACCCTTCCGGCCTTCCGCAAAGCAGTTAAGACCTGGCTGTTCCGGCAGGCCTGGGACTGTTGAACTATCCAGCCCCATTCAAGGTTATGACTGTTGTAGAATTTTAAATTGTTGTTTTTTATTTTATTTTTTTGTATCCCCTCCCTTTTTATTGTTAGCCGCCCTGAGTCTCTCGGGAATAGGGCGGCATACAAACTTAATAAAATGAAATGAAAATGAATTCATTTAGCATGTCTCCATTGTTGCTTCTTAAGTAACCATGTCCCCATTGCATTCAATAATTGTATAGTGGTCAAAGTTCCTGGCCAGAGGCTTCTAGTGTGGTTGGGAAAATAATGATCCTAGCTGGAATGTCCTGGAGAAGTTTCTGGGCAATACAGCCAATCAGTTCAACTTCACCTTCCAGCTTCAACGGTCCTTGGAGGAAGCCAGTTACCTTGACCCCTTCCAGTCGGGCTTCAGACCTGGTTACAGCACAGAAACCGCTTTGGTCACATTGACCGATGATCAAGGAGCCAAGGTGGCGCAGTGGTTAAATGCAGCACTGCAGGCTACTGCTAGATCAGCAGGTCAGCGGTTCAAATCTCACCGGCTCAGGGTTGACTCAGCCTTCCATCCTTCCGAGGTGGGTAAAATGAGGACCCAGATTGTTGGGGGCAATATGCTGACTCTCTGTAAACCGCTTAGAGAGGCCTGAAAGGCCTATGAAGCGGTATATAAGTCTACTGCTATTGCTATCTCTGGAGAGCCAGGGATGGAGGCCATGCCTCCATCCTGGTTCTCCTTGACCTCTCGGCGGCTTTTGATACCATCGACCATGGTATCCTTCTGCGACGACTGCGGGAGGTGGGGGTGGGAGGCACTGTTTTGCAGTGGTTCTCCTCCTACCTCTCGGACAGGTCGCAGTCGGTGTTAGTTGGGGGGCACAGATCGACCCCTAGGCCCCTAACATACGGGGTGCCGCAGGGTTCAGTCTTATCCCCCCTACTATTTAACATCTACATGAAACCACTGGGCGAGATCATTTGGAGGCACGGGATAAGATACCATCAATATGCGGATGATACCCAGTTGTATCTGTCCGCCCCGTGCCAACTCAATGAAGCAGTGGACGTGATGAACCGGGGTCTTGAAGCCATTAGGGACTGGATGAGGGCTAACAAGCTTGTACTCAACCCGGAGAAGACCGAGTGGCTGTTGTGTTTCCCTCCCAATAATTCGGCTAGTGTTCCATCACTCAGGCTGGGGGGTCAAACTCTATACCCCTCAGACAGGGTTCGCAACTTGGGAGTCCTCCTGGATCCACAGCTGACCTTCGACCACCATCTGACGGCTGTGACCAGGGGGGCATTTGCCCAGGTTCGCCTGGTGCGCCAGTTGCGACCCTACCTAAACCGGGAGGCTCTCACAACAGTCACTCGGGCCCTTGTGACCTCTAGGCTGGAATACTGCAACGTGCTCTACATGGGGCTGCCCTTGAAGAGCATCCGGCGACTTCAGCTAGTCCAGAATGCGGCCGCGCAAGTGATTGTGGGTGCACCTCGGTTCGCCCACATAACACCTATCCTCCGCGAGCTGCGCTGGCTACCTGTTGACCTCCGGGTGCGCTTCAAGGTGCTACTTACCACCCATAAAGCCCTTCATGGTAGTGGATCTGCGTACTTGAGAGACCGCCTCCTGCCAATTACCTCCTTGCGACCTATTAGATCGCATAGATTAGGCCTCCTCCGAGTTCCATCCGCCAGTCAGTGTCGACTGGCAACCACAGTAGTAGCTCCGACCCTTTGGAACGATCTCCCCGTGGAGATTCGTACCCTCACCACCGTCCAGACCTTCCGCACAGCCCTCAAGACCTGGCTATCCCGTCAGGCCTGGGGATAAAGATTGTAATCTGTCCCCACCCGAATGATGTATGAATGTTGTGTACTATTTTTACTTATGTATTGCTATGTTTACTGTTTTTTTTTTTAATAAATGTTTTTTTAATTTTAATTTGAAACAAGTACAGCATCTTTCTTTACATCTGTAGAAAATGTATCAATCGATTACAGATAAACTTTGGTACATCTCCTCCACGATCAACAAACATAACTCATATTAACTCAAGCATTATTATATATCCATTTTCATTTGACTGTAATTATTATTTAAAGATATTAATAAAAGTAATAATCTTGAACAATACCTGCCCACACCAGTGGGAAAAGAAAAAATCAAAAAGAAAAGGCAAAAAATAAAAAAATAAAAAAATAAAAGACAAAAACGACAAAGGACAAGGCAGGAAAAAAAACAAAACACAGGTATCTATTATAAAAGAAGAAGAAGTATATCAACTGGTTACAACATGCTTTGGTGCTTCTCTTCCATTAACTCATATTAATTCAAATATCTTAACTCAAATGTTTACCATATTAACATCATTATACCTCCAGTTTTAATTACCTATAGTTATTTAAACATCCTTCATCCTTAGCTATGCCAAAGAATTAATCCATAACACATGCTGACATTTCATTTACTTACTTGTAAAATCCTCTATTAACATCAAATCCTCATATCCTATTTTAGCTGAACATCCATAATATTTAATTATATCATATATCATAACATTTTCCCAGTATTGATTAACATTTGATTGTATGTATTTTATTTAGTTTTTATAATAGTGATAATTATTGTAATTAATACTCTTTATGTATAATCCAAAAATGTTTTCTCATATCCAATTGTTATTTATCATATCAACTCCACATTATATACATTACTATCAATATCAATTATTATTCAGCTATATCTGTTACAAAAAAGAGCAATTAGGTTTAGCTAGTTTTCAATTGTATTCTTCAATCTATCAGCCAATTCCACATTATATACATTACTATCAATATCAATTATTATTCAGCTATATCTATTACAAATTAAAGTAATCAGATTTAGCTAATTTTAAGTTGTATTCTTCCATCTGTCAGCCTGTGTCCCTCCAATAGCAAAATCTTCTCAAACCAATTGCCATTCATTGGATAAATTTACCAAATGTTTTTATAAGCAAGTCCAAACAAAGATATCTTCGCACCTTTTGGCTCTGAATGTCAGTGATGAAATAATAATGTTGTCCCGGGCTTGTAAAACTTTTCAAATTGACTTTAATTCTCAAGGGTGGAGTTTTCATTTCTCCTGCACTCTGTCTCTTTAAATGAATCTTCTTTATAGCTCCCCCCCTCCTTTCTTCCTCTGAGATAGACCAGACGCCATTTCTCACATTTTCCATTTGTATTTCAGGAACATTCAAACATTCAACGATCTCAGTTTTTCCTTCATATTTTAAAATCAGATGATCCAATTTTCTTTCCAATCTCTGAAAAGAGTCAAAAAGCTCTCGACATGCGGAAAAAAGAATCTGGAGTGAGACCTTAGAAGTATTTTCAAACGCCATGATGTGTCGTAGTTAGAAATTGCAAGTAAAAACACGCTGGAAACTGTGCAATCTTATCTGATCGTAAACACAGCCAAGTAATAAAAATGTCAGATCGTGAAGGGCTAATTAGTAGGAAGTTAACTTTACGATCCACTTAGAAAGAATCAGGGGGGGGGGATGTCGAAGAGTTCCTTGAAGCGTTTAAGAAATAAAGTAGCCACCAGCCATAAATCCATTAAAAAAAGACCAATTCGCCGCTAGATTCTTCTATTCTTTGGTTTCAATTAGCTTAAGCTTTTAGTGCGGACAGTCTCTCTTGAATAATAAAATCAGCTTACCAGATGACATCACTTCTGCAATTCTTAGGGGCAACCTGCAGTTTCAGTTAGCACGCAGCTAATCCAGAAAGGAATTGGCAAGAGGGGTTAATACCCCCCCCCAGAGACTTTGCGAATGTCTCTGAGGTCCTGGGTCTCCCCTCACCTTTCACTGTCGTCTCCGGGACAGCTAGGGTCCAAAAAACCCGTCCAAAAATCCTTCGGAATAGAGGAATTTCAGGAATAGCCTGAAACTCCATCTTCTCACTGCTAAGCCCCGCCTTCTCCTATGTTTACTGTTTTGTAGTCCCCTCCCTATATGTTGTAAGCCGCCCTGAGTCCCCTCAGGGAAAAGGGCGGCCTATAAATAATAATAAAACTAAAACTAAACTAAAAAACTTCACCATGGCACCTGCTGAACAGATTTTCGGATCACTATGAAATATGTTTTGTACTGGATTATTTCTGAGAACCAGTAACTTTGTTAAACTGTTTCTATTATAATTTCATTGGATGGGCTTGTTTTGGGAAATGTCTGGTTTAAATTATTTATGTATCCTCTGAAGTAGAACAGTTCTAGAGGAAGATGAAGGCTGCAAAGGAATACATTTACCCAACTCCACACATCAATCAGCTCTCATGTTAATAAACTAGTAGTATTTTTAGCCTTTGGCCAATTTGATATATGAGGTTAAAATCAGCTCCACATCTTTTCTTCTTTTTATAATTCAGGGAAACTGAGGTTCTGCCTCCAGTTTATTTGAAAAATAGAGTAAATCTAGTTTTCCCTTTTGAATGCTGTGGCTATATAGAATTTTTAGGCTGATTCTACCTTCTCCACTCATCTAAATTTCTTTTCCTGATTCCAGCCTATAAGCATTATTTGGAATGTATCTCTGTCTCTTCTTCAAACTGCTTCAGCAGGGGAAAGTTGTGTTTCTAGGCTTGGAGTCCTGACCTCCTCTCTACAAAGACATACCACAAGAAGATGGGAATGATGCTTTGCAATTAAAACAAACAAACAAAAAGGAGTGAGAATAGGAGCACTTTCTTTAAAAGTACCAAAGTTCTCTTTTCCCATTTGCAGTTTAATTTATTTCTATTTTGACCCAGAGTGGAGTTGAGACAACTGTAGTTGGATAGTGGATTTTGTAATCTCTTGTCGGTCAATTAAAGTGACCTATGGTTGACAGCAGTGGTGGCATTCAAATAATTTAACAACCGGTTCTCTGCCTTAATGACCAGCTGAATAGGCGTGGCTCGGTGGTCATGTGACTGGGTGGGCGCTTCGCCTTAGCTGTTACAATGTAATAAGGGTTAACCAGAGAGGCAGTTTCTGTAAGCAGGGCAATAAAGATTAGGCTAGAAACAACATCAGAATGTTTCCTTCCTGCCTTCCTTACAAGATTAGCTCTGAAAAGTGGGGAAAAACAAAAGGAGAACCATTGGTTCTCCCAACTGCTTAGAAAGTTAAGAACCGGTTCTCCCGAATAGGTGCGAACTGGCTGAATCCCACTACTGGTTGACAGATTATATTCCCTATCTTTTCCCAGCATTTTGAAGTTTGCAGGACCAAGGCTGATTGCATTCAGAAGTTTTGTGAAGGAATAGGGAATGGAAAAAAATGGAAAGATATGTATTTGTTATAAATAGGACAACTTAGCCAAGGTGTCACGAAACTGGGCAAGAAATATTTCAAATAATTCTGAGATAATAAAATCATTATAAATTATTATAATGTTGGAAAGTCTTCTTTCAATTTCCAAGATTCTATATTCCAAGAACCCTGGTGTCACAATGGTTAAAATAAAATATTGCAGGCAAAATCTGACCACAGTCTAGAGTTGGATCCAGACCGAGAACAAGGTTGACTCAGTTTTCCTTCAGAGATCAGGAAAAGGAGGTCCCAGATTATTGCAGCCAATATCAAAATACTGCTTTTACATTGTAAACTGGCCAGAGAATACTGTAAAACACTTTGGGGCAGTATATAAGCCTTATTGCTATTGCTATATTTACCTCAAGATTGGAATTAGATATATTTCTGATATATAGATTTTACTTCATTGATCGTCTCTAGCTGTGTGGTTATGCTGTAAGATATTAGGAAAATGTGAGTTTAATTTAAGAAGACACAAATAGAAGGCAGGAGTGTCAACACTTCATTTTGCTATCTTGTTAACTGGGATCTGGCAACGATTTTGTAGCCCTGCAAAAATCCAGACCTTTGATGAACTATGACCTAAATAATAGTTCAGCAGCATTTGGACAATATAGATTCCCATCCCTGATTTGTTTATGTAGAATTGTCTCTTACAATTTTATGAATGCAACATTCTATATGGGCTTCATGTCTTTAGAATTTTGATTGATATTTTGATCAGAGCCAATTACAGGAAACACTATCATATTATAACCGGCATACTGTTCAGATAAAGCTGAATAACAACTTTTAAAAGTTTTGTGATATTTGTATTCATGCATATCATTAATATTCAGTGTAGACACACTATAATGTCCCTTTTTATTTATTTGATTTAGGTACTATCTGACTCCAGACTAATTATGGCTGGCTTACAATATAAAAAAGATAAAAATACCAATAGACAAAAATGATTAATAAGATATGGAATTAGGCCAGACAACATAGAACAATATATTAAAAAAAAACAATATGTGGCTCTATCCACACTAATACAAACCAGTAGAAAACAACTTTTTAAAGGCTTTTCAGAATTCCATAACATTCAGAATTCAATAAATTCCATAAAGCCACCTTGTTCTCAGGGATAACAGAAAAATCATTTTTTCAGAATCCTAACAAATGGCACTATGTATTTGAAGATATTTGTACTGTGCCAACTCTGTTGGCTTGTACCAACCAAGCAGAAAGTTGATTTTAAGTGACTTAAATATATTTTGTTTTAATGATAAATTAAAACAAAATATATTGATTTCAGACAAAATATAAAATAATAAAATCACAGATTACAGCCCAAGGTTGATTTTTATATTTCCAAAACTCCTGGATAATTTTTAACTTTCAGAGAGCTCAATAACATTGGTTAATTTCTTTGTAAAATCCAAACGTGGTCAAGTTGACATTTCTTATGCCTTCATATAGATAAAAATCCAGAGTAAACAAAATTATATATAATTATTATGTGTTATTAATTAATGCCATTATTACTATTTTTTTCTTACTAGGTTACAGGATTGCTTGCTTCTCAATGGAATATTCCCATGTTTGGGTTTGTTGGCCAAACAACTAAGCTGAGAAATTCATTTTTTTATGACACTTACATCAACCTTGTCTCACCAGTGTACCTGATAGGAGAAGTACTGCATAAAACTCTTCAATATTTTGGGTGGAAATATGTTGGTCTCTTTGGAAGTTCATATGATGCATTTACATGGGGTGAAACAGAGGAATTATGGACAAGTATAGAAAACCAACTCAAATTCAATATAACCATCACAGTGAAGGTGAGATACAACACAAAAAATCAAAGCCTCCATGAAGAGAAACTGAACTATATATCATCTGTTGCCAGAAGTAAGTTAGAGAAAAAAATAAAATGTAATTATTATAAATTACAAAAAGACCTGATGTGTTTGGAATAAAATAAGATAAAAATATTTAAACTTCTTTACTATCATTTTTTAAAGTGTTGGAAGGAGTTATATGATTAACTCTCTCCATTTGTAATCAGAATTATTTACATAATGCCTAGTATTGGGAAACAGAATTTCAAAATGTCTTTGATCATATCATAGAGATATTTACATTTTGGCTCTTAATATTACTCCTATTAAAGAACACATATGGTAGATGATGTTTCTTGAATTAGTTAGAAATGTTTAAAGACCTGAAGCATTTGCCCTGGAATGTAAGGAATAAACCCCACAATTGCAATGAGTCATATTATTCATTTAAAGTTTAATTCTTTAGATGAGCAATTACATTGATTTTAATGGAGCTAACCACTTGGTATATCAAAGTATCATTTCATATATACTAAATGCTAAAAATGTTTAAAAGATTACATATTCAGGTGTCTGAATAGCATAGACATATATAGATATAATATAGATATAAACAGACATACAGTGTTTCCCATAAAACAAGACAAGGTCTTATTTTCTTTTGACTCCCGAAATAAGCACTTGGCCTTATTTTCGGGAAAGTCTTATTATTTTTGAGGTGCAGGAGCTGGCAAGCATGGTCACTTCATGGTTGCTGCTGTGTTGCAATATTTTCTGGGAGGGCTTATTTTAGTACATGCACTCAAAGCATGATTGGGCTTATTATCTGTGGAACTCTTATTTTCAGGGGAACAAGGTAGATATATAGATAGAGATAAACATAGATGATATGGATATACATGTCATATACATAACACAGTAATTTATTTAACCTTTGAGACTTTTTTGTAATAATGGCTGTATTTTAAGTACCCATAAAAGAATAAAAGAGAAATCTCGGATCTATAATCCCTATACTGATGGCTTTCATTCAGTAGCAGATTCATTCCTGCCATCTTGGTTCCACTTCTGCCAAAAGACATATTCATTGCTGTCTATTTTCTCTGCCATTTTCATGCTGACCACAGGCTCTTGTTCTCAGCATCTTTCTCTTCCAAGCTGCTTCATGACACATATTTAAACACTTTTATAATTTAATATTGCAAAGATCTTTTGCATTGTTTAATAAGATACACACAATCAAATCTCTACTTTTTTGTGCATTGAATAGTAACAAATAAATTGCTTTGACTTTTTGTAATGCTGTGAGTTGATAATTGGTTGCTTCAAGCTTCTATTCTCTTCTGCATTAACTTTAGATAAGAGATAACTAATTGTTTCAATTTCTTTGCAGTTATTGTTTTAATCTGCAATCCTTTGGATGCAAAATACATTTTGTTACAAGCCAAAGAATTAGGTATGACAAACGGACCATATGTGTTCTTTGTTCTGCAACGATTTGAGGTCAGTAAGTATCAATAGATCTTTTATTATCATTTTTAGATAGCATAACTTTAGCTCATAACACAGAAATAAAATATCTACGGTAAATTAGAATATATAATCAAAAAGGGAAACGTGAAAACCCAACGCATCATGTGAGGATTTCAATAACATATTAACGAACTGTTTTAAGCAAGTAAAGACAAAAATCCCCTAGGTTTACCCACCAAAAGCATTCCAGGTTCAAGTGTATACGTTTTATGTAAGTGATATTTTGGGAAAGGATAGATCTATAGGTAGTGTAAACTTGACACATGGCAACTATTAACTTAAATGGTTGTTAATTAATCATTAAAACCAAAACCATTTAATTTTAACCAAAATTTTAAAAATGTAAGTTTCCAATTTCGGACCAATTTTGGATAGTCTTCAAAGGTAGTCCCATGTAGAACACACTGTAGTAGTTCCGAGAAGTTACTAGAACATAGACAAGTTACTAGACAGAAAGCAGGACCTTTTGATCCAATAATCTTATGTGCTTTCTTTGTGTAATAAGTATTCAAGAGGAAATGTGCAAAGGGAGACCTGTCCATACCTCTTCTGTTTGCTGAGGAGTGGTATGATCTCGGAGATCTCCCACTTTGTGCAATCTCTTTCAGGTGTGGATAAACCAAGAACAATAGGATTAATATTACAAAGTAGTCTCTTTATTGCTGCTCACTTATAGGAATCTTGCCAGACTAAAACACATTCTGTATAACTATTGGATAAATCCCATGAAGAATTAGGAAGATCTTTTCTGAAACTCTTCCTACATATCAATTCTCTAAATGGCACAGGGCCTAGTTATCTGCAAGTCTGCCTTTCCCTAAAAAAATCAAATAAAGTGGGCACACTCCTAGTCCTAAACATTGTCATCCAATGGGAGCTAGGAAGCCTGCCTTTTCCATACCAGCCCCTGCCCTATGGAAGATTCTGTCTCCTAAAATTCAGCAGGACTCTTTCCTCCTACTCTTCCATATACCTTCAAATACAAAGTGCTGAGATAAGATTGCATAATTGCATATTAGAAGTTTAACTTGATGCCAGTGTTATTTTTAATGTTTAATGTTTTAATGTGTTTGATTTTATAATTTTAATATGATTTATATGTTGTTTTAACTTTTGTTTGAGAGCTGCTCAGAGTTGGTTAGAAGATGTGCGGCTTACATAAATGTTTTAAATAAATAAATGAATAGACTTAGATAATACAATAAGAATAAAAAGGTTCTTTGTTCACCATGTTATCATTATTTGTAATTTATGAAGCTACATTGGTCTTTTGGAGACTTCATATTATCCCTCATACATGATACTTAAACATTGGGACTACAACATTGGTAATTAGGCTTTTTCCACTGAATAATTGTTCCCTCCTCCAGGCTTTAGGAATAGAAACTGTTAAATCTTTACACCTAATATAGTAATGTATTCCATAGAGAAATAGGATTGAATATATGTATGTGTGGCTATTTGTAAAGGCTAATTGTTTTGGACATACATACAATCCAGAATTTTTATTTCCTTAGGACCTCTTTATCACACTTTATCTGTGTATTTGGGGTTTTTATATTACCATTTAATATGTGGGGGAAACTGTGTTGAAAACCTCAATGGCAATACTGGTAGCTTACTTGTGAAGTATATCTTACTGACCTTCACATTCACACATTGAGATACACCAATTGAATTGTGCATTTTTTTTTACTAGAATTCACAATTTCTCTCTCTTGTCTTCCAGGTCTACTTTTTGGAAGAGACTTGGAATCATGAAAACACCAGCATCTTAGATGCTTATCAGTCTGTTTTCTTAATAGCTCTAAGGTCTTACAGGGAATATAAGAACTACTCTTATTTCATGAAGGAGCTCTATGACAAGCTAAAGGAAAGGCAGCCCTCTTACAATTTATTTTCTTTACAAGAAGAGGTTATTACTGTATTAATTGAATATGTCCTCCTTAGAAATATAGCTTAAAGGAATTTTTTGTCATTCTCATGACTTGATTTGGCTGCCAAATCTGTTTGTATCCAATGTTTAACTAACCATTAATAATCTAATTCATCTCCAATCTGATGGTTTTTAGTTGTTTGCACTTCAGCTTCTGAAACCCTTTGGATGTTTGGATGTTTGGATGTTTATTATACTTGTATGCCACCCTATTCCCGAGGGACTCAGGGCAGCTAACAAACAAGTGGGGAAGGGGGGAAATACAAAAAACAAACAAGACAGAAACAAGATACACAAAACAGATTAAAAAAACAACACAACAGTCATAGCAATTCAAGTGGGGCTGGGAACTTTGTAGCAAGAGTAGGCTTGAATTTAGTAGGCACCAAGTTGGAAAAGGCTGAACTAAGGATTTTGTGAAATTAAAGATCATGCTCTGTTAAAATAATCAGAATTTAAAAATGACACAAATTCAATATTCTTTGCAAGTAAAAACATGGTAGCCATTGCTCTTTCCCTACTCTTCACCAGTTTTAAAACAAGAGCAGTGACTCTATGTTAGAATGACATGGTAAGCAATGTCAGTTAACTAACATATCTCAGCATCTTACTCACGTGCTATTTGCATTTTTTTAGCTAAATTATTTCATTGGGTCAACCAAAACCCAAGTATTTGCCATTTGGGCAATTGTAAATTGATATATGTATCTAAAGCTGTGGAAAGAATTTGGAATAAACTGTAAAAATTACAATAGTATGGTTTCTGCTGCTAAAAATCCATCTTCTACTATACTATTAAAGAAGCAGAAACCCTGGTGTCCAGGCTAATTTATAACCATTCAATTTTAAGAGGGATATGCACCCCTTTCCAGTGGTGGGTTTCAAATTTTTTTAGAACCAATTCTGTAGGTGTGGCCTATTTTGTGGGCGTAAAATGTGGTGAAACTTATTTAACAATGCTCTTGCTTAGCAATCAAAATTTTGAGCTCAATTGTAATCATAAGTTCTCTTTCTTTTTTCCTCTTTCTTTCTTTCTTTCTTTCCTTTCGTTCCTTCCTTCTTTCCTTGTATCTCTGTCTCCCTCCCTCTTTCTTTCTTTCTTTCCTTTTTCTTCCCCTTCCTTCCTTCCTTCCTTCCTTCCTTCCTGTGTCTCTCTCTCCAACTTTCTTTCTTTCTCTTGCCTTCTTTCTCTTTCTTTTACCATCTTTGTCTCTCTCTTTTTTCTCTCTTTTTCTCCCTTCCTTCCTTTCTCTCTTAGTTTCTATTTCTTTCTCTCCCCCCCCTCTCTCACATACACACATACCTTCCAGTTGGTGAAAATTTCTGTTTCACAAAATTTCTGGCTGGCAAAGAAGCCTCATTTCCCCCGCCGCCTGCAGCTCTCAGAGGAAGGAGGCAGGGAAGCAAGCCCTGGGCCGCATCTCTGCCGCCTCCCTCGAGAGCCCTGCCTCCCTGCCGCCTCCAGGCCCACGCAACCTCCCCGCCAGCCCACCAACCTGGGGACACTCCCAGTTCTGCTGAACAGCTGCTCATTCGTTCCCATTGCCGGCTGCAATTGGGCTTTTGATGGCCCCGCTTTCTCCAGGTGCCCCTTCCCAGCTGGTAGATGCTCCAGGACAGCCCTGCCACCCTGGCCAAGCACTGGATCAGTCAGCAGCCCGTGCACTGCTGCCACATGACCTTTCCATTTCAATGAGAATTTTTCTAAAACTTCTTAAATCCTCATTGAAATGGAAAGTTTAAAAGAAGATGGTTAATTTTTGTTTATAAATCGGTGGCAGGCCATGAAAGCATCCCCGGGAGCTAAGCGGGCTGAGTGTGGCTTTGGAGGCTGGAAGGGAAGATGCACCCCACACCCACCACGTGCTTCCAGGCAGGAAGGAGGGGGGCAGGCCAGGGAAGGGACCATTCCGGTACGGGGCCTCCAGAGGCCCCGGTACACAAATGCATGCCAGATTTCTGGCACCGGTCCATGCATACCGGACTGGACCAGCTAAAACCCACTTCTGTCCCTTTCCCCCCAAAAGTCCAAACTGTTTCATATGTTGTATCTTTTTTCAGTTAAATTCTTATGCCGCATACCTTCATGATGCTGTTTTGCTTTATGCATCAACTGTAAAAGAAATGTTGGAAGACAAAAAGGATTTCCTTGATGGAAGGGCATTAATCAACACTTTAAAAGGCTATAATAAAACCCTTCTGTATGGTAAGCTTGTGACTTAAGACTTCAGTCATTGTAAGTTGACAGGGCCAATAATACAACAAATTTGGCTATGGTTACCCAAACACAAACTACAAAGACACTGGGATGATGTCTAAACTAGTCTATGTAGTTAATTTATAGTATTTTAGGCAAACCCAGAAAGTAGGCTGAGTAAACTCAATGTAAGCATATCATGAGTAACTGTGTTAAGTGAAGATCATATCTGAAAGTAGAATAATTTCTAAGGGATGTTCATATAAACAAGAATGGGAATATTTTTATAGACATATTGCGGTATTGAATATCAAATGTGAGCAGAACCAAAGGCAAAATGGGGAGAATCTGATCTGGCAAGAGATCTTTTTCTCACTATTGACATGCTGTTTCAATCAGACTGTTTTTAAATGCAGAAATAATAAAGCAATTCATTTTTCTGATTGCTTTACTGATTAATACTATTACTGAAAATCTCTGCAGATTTTGAAGATTCAGAAGATTGTCCCAGGAAAATAGGGTATATAAGAAATATTTAAGCATCTGTATCTTAAATGTTTGTTATTTAGGCATCACTGGTCCTGTGTACATTGATGAATTGGGTGAAAGAAAAATGGATTATTCTGTGTATGATCTTCAGGAATCTGGAAATTCTACTCACTTCATTCCTGTTCTTAATTTTGATACCTACAGAAGAACATTAAGGTATTTCTGCCTGTATATATTCTATAAGTACAAACATTTTATTAAACATATAAAAAAGAAAAAATATTGTGACAAAAAAGTTAATATAATATATAAATAAGTTACTTTTTAAAGTATGAATTTATTCACAACAAGTTTAGAATATTAATAGTAAATAATAAAAACAAATTATTTCTGTAAAAATATAACTGACCTTTAATGTTAACCTTTATCTTTTCTTATTACCTTCAGTCCCACTATAGAAGTTAACTATATTGGTTGGTCAAACGGAGAAATCCCTAAAGACAAACCAGTTTGTGGATTTCACAATGAGCACTGTAAAATTCAAACTACCAGTGAGTGTGATGTTTACTTGTACCTTATACTATATATATGAATCCTAGTCTAGATTTTATTATAGATCAGATAATTAAATTAAATTCCTATCTTTTTAAAAAAGAAAGATGGCTAATATGAAAAATTAAATTGCATATGTTATGTTTGTTATGTTTGTTATGTTTATTATACTTGTATGCCGCCCTATTCCCAAGGGACTCAGGGCGGCTAACAAACAAGTGGGGAAGGGAGAAATACAAAAAACAAACAAGACAAAAACAAGATACACAAAACAGATTAAAAACAACACAACAGTCACAGCAATTCAAGTGGGGCTGGGAACTCATCAGCCCCAGGCCTGCCGGAATAGCTAGGTCTTGATGGCTTTGCGGAAAGCCAGAAGGGTAGTGAGGGTCCGAATCTCCATGGGGAGATTGTTCCAGAGGGCCGGAGCAGCCACAGAGAAGGCCCTCCCTCGAGGGGTCGACAGTTGACATTGGCTAGCTGATGGTATTCGGAGGAGGCCTAATCTTTGGGATCTAATTGGTCATAGGGAGGTAATTGGCAGGAGGCGGTCTCTCAAGTACCCAGGTCCGATACCATGTAGGGCTTTAAAAGTAATGACTAGCACCTTGAAGCGCATCTGGAGTCCAACAGGCAGCCAGTGCAGCTTGCGGAGGATAGGTGTAACGTGGGTGTACCGAGGTGCACCCACAATCGCTCGCGTGGCTGCATTCTGGATAAGCTGAAGTCTCCGAAGGCTCTTCAAGGGCTGCCCCATGTAGAGCGCATTACAGTAGTCCAGTCACAGCCAACAGATGATGTTCTAAAGTCAGCTGTGGGTCCAGGAGGACTCCCAAATTGGGAACTCTGTCTGAGGGGCGTATAATTTCACCCCCCAGCCTGAGAGATGGAATACAGGGCCAATCTTTGGGAGGGAAAAACACAAGCCACTCGGTCTTGTCGGGATTGAGTGCAAGCTTGTTCACACCCATCCAGACCCTGACAGCCTCCAGGCACTGATTGGGGATAACATCAAATAATGTTGAATTATGGTAATTAGCTGTACTAATTGAAGCTGGTAGGAACTGGAATCCAGTACCATCTGGAAAATGTAGAGTAATATGACATATAGTTGCTGCAAATCAGTTTCATTCTTCCAAAGTTCTCTAAGAATTATTTTAGCTATTCCTAACCAATAGAGAAAGGTTTCATCCATAATTCTCATTGCCTTGATAAAGTCTAGCTTCTAAAATCTCTGTTTATAACAAGAAAAAATTGTTTGATAGATTTGTTGTCCTGAGATTTCTAAAACATAATTCATAATTTTTGTATCAGATGGCGTGCTTCACTAAGACTGCACTCATTCTCGCTATTCCATAATGACCTGTACTATTTTTTTGTCATTAGAAGCTACAGCTCTGATTATTATGATCATTCTCCTGGTAATAACCATATTGGGGACCATAGGTGCAACAATATTTATGAAGATCTATAAAGGCAACTTTCAAAAGCAAATCAGTGATTCTGGATGGAGAATTAACTATGAGGACATCAGTTTTCTTAATAATAATAAGGTAAACTATTACATGCCAGAATGATGAATGCTGGAGAAGTCATACTTGTCTAACACAGCTATTGAACACAAAGTAAGGGAAAATTAGTACATATTCAACTAAAACTGAAACAGAAATATGAGGTCCATTCTAATTATTCTTATTGATGCCATCCATGCCATTACATGCATTGGAAGGAATTTATTTAGAGAAATCAATAGTAGTCTTATTTCTTTTTTTCTAGTTCAAAGATATGGCAAAAAAACAGAAGTTTCTGATATCATTGGAGGGAAGACTCAATAACATTGTTTTGAGTTTTCCAAAATCAATTTTTATCTTGATAGGATGGAATAGATTTTTTTACTATGCTCACAAATATTGTCTAGAAGAGTAATTTTTGGATGATAATGGAAGATTTGCTTTGCAATTAGAATTCCTAATATAACATTTTACATTCACTTT